>NC_063446.1:56844771-57144771 GCF_020379485.1 Brassica napus | reverse complement strand
CAAAGGCTTCTAAAGCTTATCGAGTAGCTGACTTTAAGAAGATGTTCACTGCTATTTTTGGAATTAGTCCTGAAATTGGAAACTATCTAATCGAAGCTGACGTGAGTAAGTGGCCTCGCTGTCAATTTCTGGGTTACAGGTATGATGTTAGGACCACTAACCCTGCTGAATCGATAAATTCTGCTTTGCGTTCGCCAAGAGAGTTTCCAGTTATACCTTTGTTGGACAGCATAAGGGAAATGATGACTCGTTGGTTTTTCAAGCGTAGAACTTTAAGTTTTAAACACACGCAGCCACTGACCATTGCGGTGGAGAAGAAGATTAACCAAAGGATTGAGAAGGGTAAGAAGTTTCAGGTTTCCCCAATTGGCGATGACAGGTTTTTGGTTCAAGGTGACACTTTTGAATGTTTGGTTGACATGGTCAGACACACATGTTCATGTGGGAAATTCGATTTGATGAAAATCCCATGCAGGCACGCCATAAAAGCAGCTTTCAGTGTAGGCAAACAAGCGCACACACTTACTGACGATATGTATACCACTGCTTCATGGAGATCGGTCTATGAGGAAACAATAAATCCTATTACTGTTCCGGAAGATTCATGGATTGTCCCATCTCACGTTAAGCAAGCAAAAGTACTTCCTCCAGAGAGTAGAAGAGGTGCAGGTAGGAGAAAGAAACGCAGATACAAGACAGTTGAAGACAAGATCCATTCGTCACAAGGAACTCAACGCTCTAAACGTCGAAAATGCAGTTGATGTGGTATTGTTGGTCACAGTAGGTCAACATATGATAGAGCAATATAGGATTCAAGCCATTCTGTTCAGGCGAGTTATGTTTCAGAGTTGTTTCTAGTATTATCTTTGTTTCATCTCGAACTTGGTTTTTTCATGTTGAACTCAGTTTTATGTTTTTTTGCTAAAATCCAGTATTTGCTTCGTTTTATACAAGTTATTTGATTATCAACAGAATGTTTTCTGTTAAAATCCCTTCTTCATATGCAAGTTATTTGATTATCAAAAGAAAATAGAATATCAATCTGATTTGATCTCCAAGTTATTTGATTATCAACAGAATGTTTTCTGTTAAAATCCCTTCTTCATATTCAAGTTATTTGATTATTAAAAGAAGTTACAATATTAATCACGTTTCGAACACAAACATAAAATACTAAGCATGGATCCTAAACAACCTACATCTGCCAAATTCTTTTGCTTCATAACTTCTTCATACACTGTCTTGTTCAATGAACTTCTTAGATCCTCAATTTCTTTGGCCATTCTCGAGTGTTGTTCATCCATCTTTTGAATCTCGTCAAACAAAGCCTCATCGACCCATTAAAAAAGATGTTGTTCTTTCTTTCTCTAAATCGAAACATAAAAAGTCAATTGCGACTTAGAAGAATGAAAAGTAATTAGGGAAGTAATTATTTATCAGAATTACCTGTAAACCAATCTCACATCTGAAGAAACGTCTGTATGGGTTTTCCTCTGTTTTTGAAACATAAGTGACAATCCCTTTCCCGTACCAACATCTGGAAGGAATCCCTCCATTGTTAATCATGTTCATTTTTTTGAAGAGTGAACCAAGGAGAGGAGAAATAAACGATGAGATAAGTAGGGTTTCTCGCCATTGGTCTTATATAAGTTTATTTTTAGGGCAAATCATGGTTTAATCGGGTCAAGTTTTTGGGTCAACTTGCATGTGTTTTGTTATTAAGATTTGTATTGATTATTAAGATTTGTAGTCTTGGTAGGTTTGATATCGTCTATGGATTAGTTTTGTTTCATTTAGGGTATAGTTAGGGGTTGATATCGTGTGTGGCTTTGTTTAGTTTCATTTAGGTCTAGTTTGTTATTGTGTATGATATCACAAATATTCAAATAAGACCAAAAACATAGAGAGAAATGAAACTAAAAAACAGAGTCGTTGTTAAACTAGAGATTCAAATACAATACTAAATAAGAGATTCAAATATAATGCTAGTCATAATGGTAATAGCCTCATAAAATTGTAACTACAGGATCTGTCGTGGTATTCGGAGGAATAAACTGTGACATTCTCGAAATAATGACAGGATCATTAGCAGCTTCCCATAGGTCATAAGCAATCTTGAGGCGAGCTTCACGAATGTTGTCGTCATTCACTAATGATAAGTCCATGCCTAGAAGATGGCATTCAATGTGCTTCAGCGCATATACTCCACAATCACTGCTAGTCTTGTTTAGGAAGGGCATTGGGGTGTAAGTGACATCATATGGCTTGACGATTAGTTTACTCTTCGAAGATTGCACAGCTTTGACAATTCTAGGGATGAGATGTGCAAATGGCTCCAAGTCCTTGTTGTGTTTCATTCTTCCACAGCCGAAGACCTCTATTGAACGAGTAACAAAGTTCACGCACATAGAGATCCAGTGGTTAACGTGCACAAGAAGAGGCAAATACATGCGACTGACATCAAGATCCCACATTAGTCATGTTCGTCCGTGTGCAGGAAGTTCACCAATTCCGTACTGGTGGGGCAGTCCTTGCACCTTGTAACCTTTTCTGTCTTTCTTGAAATCTATGTAATAATTCTTCATTTGATTACTGAATAAGCAGCTCATGAAGGCTACTTTGGATTGATTCCATCGTCCCAAAGAAGTCCTCTCGCGAAATAAGTACAACATAGCATCAATTTCCTGAAAGTAATGATACAAAATGAGTGAGTTGGCGTACAGAAAATAAGAACAAACTTATTTATAACTCACATCGTTCTGCAACCACACTGCAGGTCCCATTACACGTGCTGCTAACTCACTTGTGTACACAGAAGATCCAATTTTGAGGTGCATGCGATTCAAAACATAGTTAAAAGGTGGTCGAATTTGATACAATAAAGCACGCCAAAAACTTACTGTTTGGAAGTTGAACACCACTTCCTTAATTTGACCCATGAGTCCTCAGGGACAAAAACTAATGAATAATCTATGTCGTTCACCCGGTCCTCAGGTAAGTCTGTATCTTTGAGACTGAGTGTTTTGTAATCCGCATGCTTAAATGATGATAAAGGAGTACTAATTTTTACTGCTTCTTCCGGCGAGCTTTTTTGTGATGGATCGAAACCTCTAACATGTGATGCTTGAGAAAGGTTCCCCACGGCTTCTTGTAAATACTCTTTGGTCCCCATATCTTTATTTTTCGATGATTGTGACAAATTTTTCAAAAAATCCAACATATCATCAGTTTCAATCTCCTGTTAATAACACCAAACATAATATTAATAGCTAAAACAGACAAGGACAGAAGAAAAGAGGCAAACCATAGAAAAATTACATTACAATAGAGTTAATTAAACAAGTCATAGTCATCAGTTCGCTTCATATCAAACAACAAAATACATTACAATCTGATATTACAAGCAAAGTCCAAGGACAGTACACAAAAGTCAAGAGAAAATTAGAACACAAGCAATTTCGTCTGACATACTACAAAGCTTCATTTTGTGGTTACCTTTCTTGGCCGAGGGCTACGACGAACCGTAGGAGGAACCCCAGTCTCAGCTGCCTTGCCTTTGCCTTTTTCCTTTGCTGCTGAAGGAGACAGACTCTGTGATGTTTCTCGCCATTGGTCTTTCTCCATTCTTGCTGAAGGACACAAAATCTCAGAGGCTCTTTCTTTTCCCATTGTATCTGACGGACCCGAAATCTTAGACACACTTCCTTGATTTGAGCCATCTCTTTGTCGACCTTGTCAAAACGCTCTTCGATGTCTTTCTGCACCACCTCCTTTAAAGAGGTGAATAATCCTTCAATGAAAGTCTTCATCTGACCGGAGATACCACTGTTATGTTCAGCCGCCCATTGACAAAGCAATTGTTTCTTTCGGGCTTCGGCACCAGGATCATTTATCTTACGCTTGCCCCTTCTTGCAATAACAGCCAATTCCTCTACATGTGATGGTTCCTCCACATGGGTTTCTGTGACATCTCCGACATCAACACCCTCTTCTGAATCAGACAGCTCCACATTTCGAGGCAAAGCCTGAACTTCCCATTCAAATTCTGACCAATCTTGTTTGGCATTGATCAGAGCAACAATACGTCCAACTCTTTCGTCATTCTTCTCATCTTCCCTGAAGAACTGATCACTATCAATCACATCCGAGTTCCCAGAAGCAGATATAAAAGGGAACAACTCTCCCTCACAAGAACAAACTGAAACAACAAACTTAATGTTTTTGATGACTGAACAGATTATAAATAGAAGAAAGATAATTACCTTATCGAAGTGCGACTCCAGGCTACTGATATCTTCGTAAGACACTTTCCCACTTCCTTTCCAATTCCTACATCTCACTTTGGTAATGTTTTTGTTGAACTTTTGACCCACCATAGTACCAATGTCGGGGATTGCCTCCATAACCCATATCTGAAACGCAATGGAGAATCCATCCAGCACGTAATTGTTCTTCAGATGTAGATCTTTGGTTGCTTTACGTATTGAATCAATCAGCTCATCATACGCATGAAGACCCCAAGGAAACATCGTCATCTTACCAAAATCCATCACCAAGCGGATGTATTCTAGAGGGATAGAAACTCTATCATCCTTAGCTATGAGGTATCCTTGGATAATACAGAGATACACTAGTCTCACCCTGTCCACATACGTCCACTTGTTACAGACTTCAAGATGCTCAGTCCTTATACTCAATAAGCTAATCTTCCAGTTCTGCTTCAACACCCTGCTCCAAAACCCCTTATCATCCTCCCAATCTTCAAAGTCTATGTCAGGTTCATCCTTGAACTTGAGTCCAGTCACAACATAAAATTCTTGCTGTGAAAACCTAAGAGGCCTCCTTGCAAATACAAACCACAGCTCGTGAAGCTTGGAAACCTTGAGCTGCTTGCATATGAAGCAGTGAATAATCTTCCCTGAGTACATGAGCTTGTTCTCTAGGATTGCCAGAATTGGACCAAAGACCGGGTCTTGCAAAACTTCCTCATATTCATCCTTGAGAACACTTCTCACCATATCCAACATCCTATGCCTACACGTATTGTTAATCTTATCAATCTGGGTCTCAGCTCCTTCTTCAAGAATACGTTTTGGAAACTGTTAAGCCATTCCTATAAAACACGAACTCAAAAACATCAACTTGTTAGCGAATCTGCAGACACGGCAAAGAAACAGAGTCAAAGCTACTCAACTATACCCGATTGACTCACTTCCAAACGCTTACGAGAGACATAAAGATACTCAACATTAAGATGTTTTGTTTAAATTCATAAAACTCACAATCAACTCAACCCAAAACTACAATCAAACTATTATACATGTAAAATAGCCCATAAAACTCACAATCAACTCAACCCAAAACTACAATCAAAGCCGTAAACATGAATCAATTTACTTTTTAAAAATTCAATCACCACCAAAATAAAATTCAACCTTAAGACTGGTTATTGTCTGAAAATGCACTCGTAGAACTCTTACATTATCATTGGAACTTATCATTGTCTAAGCTCAAACAATGGACTTTCACAATTTGAGTTTCTAAGCCATTTAGCAATTTATTAATACATGTACATCAACAAAATCACTAAACTAAATCAAATAAAAAAGGGGATCTCAAAACCTAACCTTTAATTTTGGGAAAAGAGGAACCGAGATGAAAATCGAACACCTACTTGTTCTTAATCTGTGATGAAAGCTTCGTCCGCCTCTTGCTAACGCTCATTAACGCTGTCGGAGAAGACAAGTTCAATTAGGGTTCATAGAGAAAACAAAGTTGGAGAAAAGAAGCGTCTTAGAAACAGAAAATACCACAGAGGAAGGAGGAAGGAGGAAGGAGGAAAGAAATATGGCACGACAACTAAGAGTTCACCGGCGAACCAAGACGCGCCAGACGGAACACGTTGATGGCAAACACGGAAATCGCCTTTCTCGACCTTCGACGGAGAGATGTTGGAGACGATTGAGTTTTGATTTTTTTTAACTTTATTTACATTTACTATATCATAATATAACTCAATTTGGAAATTACTTATGTTTTTACATTTTAACCTTTATATTTATAAATCTGGACAAAACTGGATTTTACTTTTCATTAGTACTAAGGGGACAAAGATTAGTAAAAGCATTCTAAGGGGACAATAGTATAGTTAATTTGTTCTCTTTTTCCAAATTTCCCAATAAAGAATGAGGACTTTTAAATAAAAAGTATTTAATAAATATATCGGTTGAAAAGTTGAAACACAAAAGGAAACAAGAGCTGGTTGAAGTTTCTCAGAACTTCACTTTAGAGCACCTTCTCTCCGCATGCAATCTCATCGCTTTCTTCTCTAGCTATTCTGTCAGCCCAAACTCGATCTCCACTCTCCTTCTCCAGCTTCACTCCCAAAACTCTATTCTTTTCCAGAACCAGAACCAGAATCCCTTATCTTCCTTCTTCTGTGTTTGCTTCCCATCGACCCGTAAGATTCGATTTTTCCTTTATTTAGTGGATTCGATTTTTTAAATTGTTTTCGTGTAGACGATTCAGTTTATGGGTTTTGAACAAGGGGGTTTGTGCTATTTTGTTCGTTGCAGGTGGGTTTGTTCAAGGGATCCTTGCGTTTTTGTGGATCTTGAAGCCTTTGTCGAGGTAAAGATTCATGCTTTAGTCTTGTTGGAGGCTTAGTTAGGAACATATTGTTTTGTTGCTAATTAACTGATTTAATCTTGTGGGAGGTTTAAATTGATTGAGATGTATCTTCGTATTTGGGTTAACTGACTTTTGTTGAAGAATGTATATGTTATAAGTTATACTTAGAGAAGCTAGCATCAAGTTAAGAGCTTTGTGTAATGAGTTGTTCTAGTGAATGATCTCTGTTAAGTAATTCTTTTTAATGTCTTGATAGTTCTGCAAGGCTTCTATTCGTGTGTGTATTTGCTTAATAGAATAGTATCATCTTGAAGCTCTTATGCTTGTTCTGTTTCGCTTGTCTATACATGTGTGTATTTGCATAATAGAATAGCATCATATTGAAGCTCTTATAAGATCTGTCTTTAACTTAACCTTGTACATAGATTATTCATTTTGTTCATTAATTCATTTTGTTCATCATTCTTTTGTGAGTCCTCTATTGGTGGTTGAGCTTGCTATGACACAAGATAAAACACATAACCTGTCTTGGAGAAGCAACCATTACCGGCGCCTCTCGGTAGGGATGTTAAAATGGGTTTGAAACCCACATGCCTAAATGGGTTTTGAAAAAAAAAATGCCCATTTAGACCTAATTAGCTATTCGGGTTTTAAATGGGTAACCCTTTTAAGACCGTTTAATGGAGACCCTTTTAACCTATTTAACTTAATATAAGAGTGAATTTTATGAATATTCATATTGGACCATAATATTAAGCTTATAGCCATTCTACAGGAGAAAGTCTTTGATGGGACTAGTTACACCCAATATTGCCAGGAATAACCCTGTAAGCGCGTGCGCGTGGTGGGGAGGAAGAGGAGTGAAGTTAAAAACACATGTGCTCAATTGCTTTTAAATGAACATGTTCTATTATGTATAACAAAAATGAGACTATCATATATTCAATTTAGTATGCCCACATTTTGGTAAAAACCATAGACCTCCAAGTTCGCCTTGTTGTTTCCACGTTCTTATGTGCGGTTGAATAAAGTTCCAATTATATAGGTAGGAGGTGACTCAAACAAAACTATACTATACAATATATGGTATACTTTAGGCAAAAAAGTCAGATCCTCAATACATACAAGCAGTGTAAACAACTAATTCTATTAACATAAATTGCTAACAAAACAAAAAATAAAACTTGTGAATTTATGGTGTCCAAACAATAAGACTGTAATGTTGTGGGCACGCATTTTTCCGTTTTATGCCAACCCGAGGTCAGAAGACTATACTTTATGACATATAATATGGTTATAACCAATCGAGGTGCATCTTTTCGTAGAGGTTGTGCGCAAAACGGAAAAAAACATGAGTTACATGGGAACGTAATTAGGAAGAAAGTGTTTGCATTACTGAGGAAAGGAACATATATGTATGCATGTTCTTCTATGGAAAAATGTTTAACATGCGGCTATACTATATTTAATATAGTATGGTAATATTAGATTTGAATGTTTTTATCCAAACAAGCTGACTGATACTATACTACATTAGTAATCTAATAGTCTTTGCATTTAAGTTAAATCGTACTATTATATAAAACTATCAAGCTTTGGTAATGGCGAAGGATAAATAACTACAATGCGTTAAACTGAAAATAAAATACAATCCAAAATAATACAAGAGATGCGCAGGAAACAGAAGTCGAAAGTTGGCGCTTAAGGAAAAGTAAAGGAAATACGAAAAGTTCCAAGTCTCGACTGAAGAAAGTTAAACATAAGGGAAAACATCAAGTGGGTTATTATGGGAGTTGGTCTGGGTTAAATGTGGAGAAGACTTCAGTTGCATATGTTCTAGCTGCAGTTTCAAGTGCCTCTTCCGTCAGGGGCGCACACTGATTCATGCAGTGCGAATTCCATAAGAACAAGCGCTGCAACACACAATAAACCTGTGAAATGGAGTGCATTGTGTGTAAACATACAAACCAACTTGATGACTATTTCAACTATTCTGGCATATAATATGGTTATATATATCATAACATGTTCAATTCAATATATATTTATATGTACATATATCAGATAGTATAGTAAACTATGCTAAGACACACCCCTTGTAGAGTATATTCCAACCATTTTCCAGACATTATACTGAAGCCATAAGCACATGAATGCACGTCTAAATGTATAAAGTGTGTGTACAAAAGAAATATGTGAAATAGTAGAACCACACCATTGTGACTATACTATGTACTTTTTCAACTAGTATGACATCTCATTACATCAGTATGCAGGGTAGAACTATTTGCATACATTATACAGAAGCCACACACAAAACAAACATGCAGGCAAGTCTAAATGTTTATAGTGCGTATGCAAATGAAACATGTGAACTAGTTCAAGTAAACTTGGGTAACTATACTATTTACTGTTCTCATATAGTATAGGAGATATAACTTTCACTTAACTTTTCTTGGAAAGTATGAGTCTCGTCGTTTTGCCGTTAACCCCTTCAAACCAGATCTGAAAAATAAACGGTGAATTCGATTTCAGATAAAACACAAACAGATCGGGTTGCTTAGACCTTGATGTGATGTCAACTACAACTATTAATCCAAACCGGAAAAACCTTGATTGCCACCGTTCGCTCTTCAATCGCCTGCGCCGCCGTCACTTTTGAACTGCCACTGTAACCCTAACTTTTTTATATGACACAACACAGATCGCTACCACTGGAAGGGTGAGAGTTAACTCTTTTCTATTTTCCAAATTAAACTCACAATTTCTCTTTCAACATCTAATTTTTTTGTCGCATGCGGGGTAGGGATTTCAAAATTGAAAATAATTAATTCATTATTTTTTTGTGAAAAAAATGTGATTGTGTGTTTTTGACGAAAAACTTGATTTTACGGTTTATACGGAAACACACATTTTAGAGTTTTGGCGGGAAAACTCGATTTTCGGTTTTGGCGTGAAAATTCATTTTATGGTTTTGGCGGGAAACTCATTTTCACGTTTTTGATGGGAAAATTTGGTTTTACGGTTTTGGCTGGAAAACTCGATTTTACGGTTTTGGTGGGAAAACTCAATTTTGTGATTTTGGCAGAAAGACTCGGTTTTACGGTTTTGGCTGGAAAATATTTTACGGTTTTAGCGAGAAAACTCAATTTTGTGATTTTGGCAGAAAGACTCGGTTTTACGGTTTTACCGGGAAAACTCAATTTTGTGATTTTGGCCGAAAGACTCGGTTTTACGGTTTTGGGTGGAAAACTAGATTTTACGGTTTTGGCGGGAAAACTCGATTTTGTGATTTTGGCAGAAAGACTCGGTTTTATGGTTTTGGCAGGAAAAATAGATTTTACGGTTTTGGCGGGAAAACTCGATTTTGTGATTTTGGCGGAAAGACTAGATTTTACGGTTTTGGCGGAAAAACTCAGTTTTCGGTTTTGGCGGGAAAGCTCGATTCTGTGATTTTGGCAGAAAGACTCGGTTTTACGGTTTTGGCGGGCAAACTCGATTTTGTGATTTTGGCCGAAAGACTCGGTTTTACGGTTTTGGCTGGAAAACTCGATTTTACGGTTTTGGCGGGAAACTCGATTTTGTGATTTTGGCAGAAAGATTCGGTTTTACGGTTTTGGCGGGAAGACTCGATTTTACGGTTTTGACAAGAAAATTCGATTTTGTGATTTTGGGGGAAAGACTCGATTTTACGGTTTTGGCGGGAAAACTCGATTTTCGGTTTTGGCGGGAAATCTCGATTCTACAGTTTTGGCGGGAAAACTTAATTTTTGATTTTGGCATGAAAACTCAATTTTGTGATTTTGGCGAGAAAACTCGATTTTACGGTTTTGGCGGGAAAACTTGATTTTCAGTTTTGACGGGAAAACTCGATTTTGTGATTTTGGCGAGAAAACTCGATTTTATGGTTTTGGCGGAAAAATTCGATTTTCGATTTTGGCGGGAAAACTCGATTTTACGTTTTTGGCAAGAAAACTCGGTTTTGCGTTTTTGGCGTAAAACTTGATTTTCGGTTTTGCGGAAAGTTTTGATTTTACAGTTTTGGAGGAAAAACTCGGTTTTACGGTTGGCGGGAAAACTTAATTTTACTAGGATAATTTTATTTACGTTTATATAATAAAAATTAGTTAATTTTTTCATTTGTTTCATATAATTTCTGCTAAGAGAGAATAAAGTTAAAAAAATTCTAATTGAATCAACAATAGTTTAAATGAGTCTAAATGAATTTAAATGGGTACCTGTAATTTTCGCGGGTTTTAAATGGATACCCCTAATAGACCTATTTTTAAATGAGTCTATTTGGATATGGGTTCTAAATGGGGTAGGTCTTAAATGGGGTGGGTTTAAATGGGTTAGGTTTTACCATCTTAACATCTCTACCTCTCGGTGAGGTAAATTTGCCAAACTTTGTCTTCTTCAAGTCTTACATTTTCCTTTATTGCTTTACTGTGGATGGTAGTTAATAGATGCGGTTAATAAATGCTTATTAGAGTTAGGTTATGGTTAGCTAAAACGCGTGTTATCAATGGTTGGTTTAGTTTAACATTAGGACTGTGTGCAATGTAATAAATATGGTAGATTCATGTCAACTCATCTTAACTTAACTCAAATCCAAGAGTAAAGTCGAATGCTTCTTTAGGACGTGTGTGATGAATGCTTCTTTTTCTTCTCTTCTATTAAACCTAGATCTTCTTCTTTCTCTCTTCTCCACATTACTACTTCTTTATCTCTTCTTCACACTACTTCTTCTTTCTCGCTTCTTTCAGATTACTTATTCTTTCTCTCTTCTTCAGGATATGGATTCTACGAATCCAACTCCCTATCTTTAATAGTCAGTGTACTGTAACTTCAAGCTTCGGTGAAGACACACCTACCGAGCGCAAAGAAAGGAAGAAATGGACTCCCACAGAGAACGTAGTGCTCATAAGCTCATGGTTGAACACGAGCAAGCATCCCGTGGTTGGCAATGAGCAAAAGGCGGGAGCAAAAGGCGGGAGCAAAAGGCGGGAGCAAAAGGCGGGATGGATACACTCAATTTGATGTTTCAGAGTTCTTATAAGGAGAAGACACCGGAAGTTCACATGTCGATCTCGATTTTTCTCAAGATATGCCTACAAATATCGCCAATGTGATGAGTGCTCGAACTAGAATTCGTGATAGACAAATGCATCAACAACTAAAAGCTGATTTGGTTGAACATATATGACGTAAATTTGGACACAACTGAGCTCGGATGCTTCTTTCAAATTATTATCGCTTATTTTACTAGTCTTTGTTTTTATGTTTTTATTTTAAAATCTATGTTTAAAATATTATCTTTCAATATGTTTTATTTAATAAAAAAATTAATCTAAAAAAAAAATCATATTTTTTTATAAGAACTTTTAATTAAAAAACTACCATTGGAGGCACAAAATTGGAAGGTTTCTTAACGAGAGTTCTTAAACCCATTTAACTACATTTATATACTAAAATAGTCATTACAAAAAACTAATGGGTTTCTTTGGATAATAGTGCTCTTAAAAAGCTGTAGAATAAATAATAAAACAGGAAAAAGGGAAATTAACTTTGTCCTTTATGTTGGCCGTGATTAACGGAATTGGCCATGTGTATGCAAAATGCAACTCGTAAATGTAATATTTAAAACACTAAAATGACAATTAGAAGCCTAAGAATAATGAACAAAAATACAATAAATAATAGGTGGAGTTTAATTGAATTGAGTAACAAAAGAGGAAGCGTGGAGAGGAAGTATTTGCAGCTCAAGATAAGCTAACGTCTTTAAAGAAAAAAAAAGAAAGAAAGTCGTTATATATAACGAGGCGAGGCAAGGCAAGTGCAAGTGGTTTGCCTATTCTTCCATTCCATTTTAAAATCCCAACAACCTCTTATCGACACGAAGAAGAAGCCGAAAAAATGGAATCGGAAGACAATTCGGAAGAAACGTTGGAGTTACTCCGCCGATGGAACATTCCGGCGAATCCACCGGAGAACGATTCGAAAGCAATTGACCAAGAGCGACGTAAACGGAGAAGAGCTGATGTCAGCAGTGAAGAAGAAGTTTCTGCCGCTGCTCGATGAATCAGAGATTCGCCGCCACGGGAAGACTGTTTCGTTGTACGGACCAGACGGGAAGCTTCTTCATGATACGGAGACGTGGATTACAGATTCGCTTGTTGATTCGATTGCGGGATGGAGGAAATTCGTCGGCGATTATGAGCTCAAGGAGAATTGCGATTTCATCACTGTTTGGATGTTTATCCACGAGGAGACTCATGAGATTTGCTTCGCGATTGAAGTCAAATCAAAGACAAAGAGGCTACTTTAGACATAAGAGTTATTCATTGCCTAAAAGCTTTTACGCTACTTTTGACATACTATATGTTTCAGACAATAAAAAAATTCTAAATGTAGCCAAACAAATTTAATCTTATCATATCAGTACTGAAGCATCAGAAGTTTATTTGAAGCGGCCAAAACAAGGCTTAGAGGAAAGGTTAATTGCAAGCTTATAGCATTTGAATCCATCCTCTTCCCTTGCCTCACATTTGTAGTGTCCACTCGTCCAGCTCTTATCCGCTTCTGCAACCGTGTTTTACCACCAACCCAGACAACAAAGAGGGACAACTCTGTTTCAAATGCTTGAACCCTTCAGACTTCACTACGGCTGCACAAAACACATCACTTCTTTATTAGCTGGGTATTCTCTTCAGGAATAATATCTCTCATGTAATACAAAGAAGAAAAAAAAGAAGAAGAGAACATGATCATTTATACAAGGAAAAAAAAAGAGTAGTTTGGGTATCTTTATACTTATACTTCTGCTTATGTCTTACCAAAATCTCAGTACAGCTCAATTTGTAGGTCAATGACAGATCTTAGCAGCACCCTTATACTTAATAGTAAAGCTAATTCAACGCAGGACCTATACATATTACATGAGCATACTGTTGCAATTGAAGTAAGAAAGGAAAAAAGGTCTATTATACTGTTGCAATCAGTATATATGCTAAACAAATTCTAAGCACAAGGCTTCTGAGCTTGTAAGAATCAATCACACATGCGAATACAAAAAAAGAAAAAAACATCCATAGAACTAATAGGTAAGCAGAGACATGTTTCACTATATGTCAATTAGTTAGTAACAGATGCCATCTATTCCCATAAAATCTCAACACCAAGAATCGAGGAGAGACTCGTATGTAAGGGGATACACTGATACCTTTACAGTTGCTTGTATTGAAAAGACGCGGTTTAAGACTATGATCAAGTTGATGTGTTGCAAAGTGCCATTTTTTCTTAGTTACACACACGACCATGCATCAATCATGTGGCTTTCTACGTGTATCACGATTCAGATGTACAAGAAAATTTGAAGAAGTTAACTTTAATCATAAGAAGTGAACGCTGGAACAGTAGCAAAGCAACAAATTCTACTATACAATGGAATACACAAGTGCATAATGATCAGTAACTGCAAACACATGCAAAGCAAATATGATCCAAGCCAAAGATATAACTAGAGAAGAGTTGCATTTAGTCTTGGCCTTTTAAAAAAGTTATATGTGACAAAAAAAAAGGAACTGTATGCAACAAATCTAAGCACAATAAGGTTGTCCTGTAACGTCAACAAAACCGGAGTTCGTTGTTCCTTGTACGCATTCAAAGTCAATTAAGATATGAACAACCATAATGGGTTGGCCCCTGGAACAACCAGTAGAATCTAGGCACACTTATCATCTGAGCAATACTAAAACCCAAAATATCAATGGTCGCTAGAAATTACCGAGATAGCCTTAGCCATAGGAGAAAGGAATGCGGAGGACTCTTTGAAGAGATAATCTGTTGGCATATATAATACCAAGGTCCCAGATGTCTCCCTCCTCAGACATATCATCGCCATTGTATCCGTCCGCCTACCAACTGGCCTACCTCGAGAGCAAACAGTGTCTTACTCTAGATTTGTTCGATAAACGCCTTGCTCTTTCTAGTTTTTTTATGAGAAATACTTGACTTTTTTTTAATTCATAATCGAGTTAAATTTACAGATTCCATAAGAGCCACGCGGATGCTCTTTACCCGACCCGATTTGTTTTTTTTTTTCTACCGTCATTAGTTAGAAAATAGTAAACTTGTTTTCCCAGTAAATATTTTGTTTTTAATGAAAACTGAATAAATCATTGTTATTAGTAAACTGAATAAACGATTTACATATTATTAGTTATATTTATTAAAAAAAATACTGTAAAATATAAGGATTGATTACTAACAAAAAAAATAATGTTGACAAAACCTCTAAATATTTGGTTTTTTAATGAAAACTGAATAAAGAGTGATTTACACTATAAGTCACTTTGTGACTTTTTATTACATTGTAGAGCACTTATTATATTGTAGAGCACTTATTGTTTCTGGGGTAGTTTTTCTTAGCTAAATGCAATAACAACGTGATTCTAGCTGAGATCCGAAAGATTCTAGTTCCCTTTTTTTTTGCTTTTGTTTGGCTTTTTCTTTTTTCTTTTTCATTTAATACATTTATGTCTAGAGAAGACATCTCTGACCTCTCCGTCAACCAACCACCGCCACATCTATGTCTTCCTCACTAGCCACCAAACTGCCATGCCCTCTTTCCTTACTCGAGCTCTGAAGTGTGAAGCTTCTGTAAATCATAAACAGAATGGGTTATCATCCAAATCAAAGCTCGATCTTCTGGAGCTCGTGGTGCCTCATGTCGTCTGCGCCGAGTCTCTTCTTCGTGGTGAGGTCCTACAGCGAATCACCTCCGCATCACTCCGGCCACATTCGTCGTCGAAGAACCACCTCTACATCATCACTCCGGAGTGCAGTCCTTGTGGCCCGTCTTCTCCGTCGCAGAGTAAAGGGTCGAGAGCAACAATGGTGAAGTTTATGCATTTTGCGCTGTTTAGTCCTTTGAGTTTTAGATGTTTCCTTTTTGACTTCAGACTAGCTGATTTGCACCAATCACCTTTTGATCTCTAGTCAAACTTTCTAAAGTGCATTTTAACCCCCCCCGGTCGCAAAGTGAAAACTCAAAAGCAATAATTGTCAAGTATCAGTTTTTTGCGCTCTTCAAGTTTTAGTTTTTTCATGTTTGACTTCAAACTTTTAGATTTATAGAAATAATCTTTTGATTTCGCCCCCAACTTTCTGATGTGCATTTTAACCCTTGTTATATGCAAATACATAGTAATGCATTAATATACAAATACACAGTAATGCAATAATCTTGTGTACATTGTTGTAAAGATTGTATGTAGTTATATGTACATGACACAATGAACACAAACTTTCACAGTCCACACGTACAAAGATTCATATGTACACTAAATTTCACTGTCCACATGTACAACGATTCATATGTACACCAAAAATAATTTTTTCCATCACAAATTAATTAATTTTTTTTCTTAAAAAAGTTTTATCATCAGTGATAGACATGATATATTTTATACATGCAATTTGACAACACTCACCAATAATATTTAAATGTTAAACACACGTGTACGAAGAGTTTTGAATATTTATATGTATATGTTACGTTGTACACAAAATTTCACTATCCATATGTACAATGATTAACATGTACATTATAAGCTTGTGCAGTGATTCACATGTATACCTGATAAATTTATTATATACATTTGAAAGTTTCAATATTTGCAGGGTTAAAACCCGTCTACTTGAACACATATTTTACAGTCAAATATTGTCACGTGTACGCATATATTTTATTGTCTACATGTACAAGGTTTTACAAAAACTACATGTACCAGGTTTTGCGAAAAATCACATATCTACCACTATGTTTGTACAGTGTTCTCATTATATTTGATGATCTTAGTATTTTTGGTATAGTTGCTAAAAAAAATATTTTGAGTAACTTGTTTTAATTCTTAGATCGTTATAGTTCTCATTATATTTATATATTGAATTTGTTTGTTCAATATTCATATCATATGGATAAAAATAAAATTTAAAATTTCATTTTTTGTCAACTTTAGAAATTCTATTAAATCATTTATATCATTACATTCATAATATAGTGTCCACATGGACATCCAAAGCCATTGATTTTTTCTTTGGAGTTTTGTGTTTACTTTTATGGAAAACATTAACAATATTTGGTGTCTAAACTAGCATAGAGAAATTATCAGTGTGAACATATGAATTATTATTTTCAACAATGACATCTCATGATTTTCATGGTTTTAACATATGTTTCAGTTTATTTAAATAATTTACGATGCGTTTTGATGTTGTTGTTTGTATGTGTTGAAGCACATTTGGAAGTTTGAAATTAGTTCAAGAGGACTTATTATATGAAAATCTGAGAGTTTGGGTTCACATTGAGAAGAACAGAAATGTTGAAGGACCAAGCGGGCAAAAAAGGAGAAGTTTGGCTTGGAAACGATCGATCTATGTCTTCATCACCAAAACCAATCAATCATGGACTAGCCGGAGGTCCGTGCTGGCTTATCACGGAGTCATGTTCGCGGATCGAGCTTGAGCATGACTTGAAGATGAATCGAGACAACAAAGGTGGATCTGTAGTCGGAGATCGCCGCGGTGGCTCTCCGTCGTCGCGCTGAGAGATCCCGGTTGCAGTCGGGACAAGAAGACACATAGGGCATAGCGATTTGGTGCTCGCGGCACAGACCAGACAGCTAGGAGAAGAAGCTTGATGCGGTTGCAGCCAACACAGTAACAAGAACGCTCCAATCTTTCTTCATTCCCGCGACTTCTTGCCATGTTCTTAATGATGGTGCATCACTCCGGCGAATCACGATGTTTAACGACAAGACCTCACAGCGGATATGAGACACCGCGGAAGAGAAGCCCCAAGGAGAATGAAGACCACTGTGGTGGATGAAGTTCGCCGTGGCTCTGAAGATTCCGGTGGAGACTTCGGCGAGTCCCGGTGTCCATGGTGTGACGGTGAAATCTCAGTTATGTTTTAATTAAAAAAAACCTGATAAAGATGAAGAGGGTGTTCAAAAAAATAAAAAAAAAGATGAAGAGAAAAGTAACGAAGAGAATGAGACCACCAATTATAAAAGAAAAGAAGAAAGTGTTTGGAAGGAGAATGGTTCAGTTTTAGTTAGAAAAGCTAACGACAATTTGATCAAATAGTTAGAAAAAGTAGGTGGGTTGAAGAAAGTGTCCTAGGATGTTATTAAAACTGTAAATGTGACCTACAATGTAATATTTTCATAAATCATTGTGCAATTGGTCAAATCTTGTTGAACTCTCTTTAGAGGGTACTTTTTTTTTATATATATAGGATATATGATGATTACATTTCAACGTCATGTGTTTTTTCCTTTTCATTAATTTAAACTTAATTAATTAATTAATAGGCTCATTTATATTTTATTAGTTAAATAAAAACAATTTTTAAAGGTTCTTCGTGTATAAGTAATGTGAAGATTTCTAAAAAAAATCAACCAATTTTTGTGGACTATAAAATATGCAAATGAGAGGTAATTATATTTTGAAGAATTCCAATAAACTGATTATATATTAACCATTTATTAATTATTAATCATATGATAACTTGTCGTACTATAATATTAACTTTTAGAAAGTATTCCCGAGACCATTATGAAATCTATTTTTTTCTTTTTCTTTTCATTATCATGTAAAAACTATTTTAAAAAAAGTACCGTAAAAAAGCTAGACCATCTACAATGTATTTTGATATTATTATCTCTAAAATAGAAGAACTCTATAATAGAAGAAATATATGCTCCAATGTATTCCTCTAAAATATCAATCTCTAAATGTAAAGTAAAAAATAGAGGAGTGTTTTTTCTTCCTCTATAAACAGAGGAAAAAATAGAGATCCCTATTATAAAGTAAAAAATAGACTGAGTTGAAGCAATTTAACCTATAAATACTATTATAGGGATGGAAATAACAATGAATTGAAGAAAGATATGCTCTAATGTATTCATCTAAAATAGCAATCTCTAAATGTAAAGTAAAAAAATAGAGGAATGTTTTTTCTTTCTCTATAAATAGAGGAAAAAAATAGAGATCCCTATTATAAAGTAAGAAACAGAGTGAGCTGAAGCAATTTAACCTATAAATGCTATTATAGAGATGAAAATAACAATGAATTGGAGATGCTCAAAATATGTCATTTTACTGTGCATCATGATAATAAAAGAGACTCTATCAAGATATTATCAATATATATGCACAATTAATTTAATGTTTATTATTAAATATTATTTTATTGGAGACAAAGAAAAATATTATTTTGTTTTACAATAACTATCTTTTAAAATACCAATCACGGTATTACATTGTTATTAAAGAGAAAATTTAATTTAATTTCTAAATTAATCTTTGACTTTTTATTTATTTTTTGTTTACAATGCTCCTGTTTAATGGTGTAAGTGAATTTTGAATATATTTTCGGTCCAACATTATAATCCAAAAATATTTTTTTCATTTTTTTCCAGTAAAAACATTCTACAATCTAACAAATACATAGCCAAAAGTCATTGCATCAAAAAATTGTCTGAAGTGTTTGGTATATCAGATGAAATAACATATTACTGAATAATTGTTGGTATAAGAACTAAAATAGATTAAGACTGGTTTAAACAATTAAAATTACAAGTTTAGTTAGTTTCTAAGAGATTAATCATTTTTTATATGCTAATACATATATAGTGTAATCACTTCTAAAAACCATGAAGACGTACAATTTTGAATCATACTAGGGATTAACCCGGGCTACGCCCGGGATTTTTAATTTTTTCTAATTTAAGTTGTTAAATTATTTATATTTAGGTTATGATATATATTTATATAAATGTTAAGATGCATGTCATAATTAAAATTTATTTTTAAATTTTAACACGTTAAATTAACATATTTTTTACTATTTAAATATTTTTTTGTAATTTTGTTGGCTATCTAGTTATCATATTTAGCAAAACTATCTGTTGAGTGTTGGAATAAATATTTTAGATATTTAATTAAACTGCAGAGTATTATTGGATCGACCACATGCTCAACAATCGATCGATCCATAAAAAGATGGTCGATCTCCTTGGCCAGGTAAGTACAATTTTAGCAAAAATATCTTTGATTTTCAAATATTAAGTATATAACTATTTTTTTGAATATTGTTTTTTTGAATTGTAATTTTTGATTAAATTATTGTATTATAATGTTTATGTAAATATTTTTTGTGATGTTTGAATTTGTGCTGTTAGTATACTTAACCTAGACGATATTGATGTTTAAAATTTTATTTTTTCTGGAAATAGAAAATAATGATATATCAAAACGTATCTAATACTTGTTAAATGATAGTATAATGTAAATTACATCCATTATTTGAAAATAACCATTTGTTTTTTTTATTTTTTTTAATCAGAAATTATTTTTATTTAAAAACATTATTCATATATAATATAATAGTTTAAGTTTGGAAGATTAATATATATATATATATATATATAAATTATGTATATTTTTAAAAAAATAATTTAAGATATTATATATTGAGTAACTGAATAAAAGCTGAATTTCTTATCTTGAAAATGAAATATTTATATTTTTGTCTTCATGTTATACTCACCAATCCAATATTGATATTTATAACTCAGTATGTTTTTAAAAAAAACTTAGTTTTAAGTAAAAAACGAATTTAATAAATTAAATTCATCACCTATAAAGTTCTGTAAACTATATTTGAAAACTCTCTAAAATTATATTTTAAGCATAATATTACTATTATTTAATTTAAGTTATTTTAAGCATAATATATGCTAAACCAACTTAAATTATATTTACAATAGGACCATCCTAAACCGGTTAATAAACCAAAAACAATACTAAACCAACATGAACCAATACCTGATTCGGCGAGGAAAGAAGTGTTTCGGGATAAACGCTTGAATGGTTATCAAGTGTAATGGTTTGATCATGAAAGAGTTAGTATGAATATTAACAATAAAATTATGGATTAGATTAATTTAAATTTGTAAGAATACCTTTGAGTCTATGAAAAGCAATTCAATTCCCATGAATAAGTTTGGCTTTTGGAAGTTGCGGGTTTCTCAACAATGAATCCACCTAACAAAAAGTTCGTTGTTATAAAAAATCTCCTTCAAAGTCATTAACGGTTTTTGGGACGAAAAAGTTGATGGGGAACCATTTTTTTGCTCGAGTGCTTTGAAGTTTTCCTTGATAGTGTGAGGTTGATGTTGATGGAATAATGAATTTTATAAGGACTTTTTTGATGCAAAACTATACATTTTTATTTTATTTTTGTTTAATGTGGTATTTTCATTTTTATATAATTTACTACCATTTTAAGATAGATGTACATTTTAAGATAGATGTTTAAATCTTAAAGTACTTTTTCTATTTTTTAAAATGTTTATTTCCATTTCTTATATTTTTTATTTACGTAATATCTATATTTTATATTTTAAAATAGATATTTAAATCTTAAAGTACTTTTTCCATTTTTTTAAATTGTGTATTTACTTATATTATATATTTTACATTTTAAGATAGATGTTTAATGCTTAATGAACTTTTTCTATTTTTTTAAAAAAATTGTGTATTTACTTATTATTATATATATAATTCATATATTATATATTTACATTATTTACTTATTATTAATTTTTCTGTATATGTATTTCCATTTCTTGTACTTTTTATTTACTTAATATCTATTTTACATTTTAAGATAGATGTTTAAATATTAATGTACATTTTTCATTTTTTTTTTAATTTTATATTTCCATTTGTTATTCTTTCTATTTAAGTAATATCTATATTTTAAATTTTAAGATATATTTTTAAATCTTAATGTAATTTTCCTTTTTTAAATTGCGTATTTACTTATATTATATATTGACTTATTATTATTTTTTGATATTGTGTATTTCTATTTCTTATACTTTCTATTTACTAATAATTTTATATTTTAAGATAGATTTACATTTTAAGATAAATGTTTAAATACTAATGTACTTTTTCCATTTTTTTAAATTGTGTATTTCCTTTTTTTATACTTTCTATTTGCGTAATATCTATATTTTACATTTTAAGATAAATGTTTAAATATTAATATTTTCCATTGTTTTTAAGTTGTGTATTTTTTTTCTTATACTTTCTATTTACTTAATATCTATATTTTACATTTTAAGATAGATGTTTAATATTTAATGTACTCTTTCCATATTTTAAAATTTGTGCATTTACTTATTATTATATAAATAATTCATATAATTATATATTTATAATATTTACTTATTATTTATTTTTCTATATATTGAGTATTTCTCTTTCTTATACTTTATATTTAGTTAATATCTATATTTTATATTTTAAGATAGATGTTTAAATCTTAATGTTTTTTTCCATTTTTAATGTAAAACGGCAATGTTTAATAGAAGAACTTTGACAAATAGTCAAATAGTTATATTTATGTTTTTTTTTTTTAAAATGGTAATGTTACATTATGGAGATAAGCCGTTTTTTTTAGTGAAAAATAGTAATCTTACATATGTTTAATGTAGTTTTTCCTTTTTTTATGTTGTATGTTTCCATATTATTGTTATTTTTAAATGTAAAATGGTAATCTTACATATGTTTAATGTAGTATTTCCATTTTCTATGTTGTATGTTTACATCTTATTTATTATATTCGAAATTATATATAATGTTTTTTTCTACAAAATAGTAATGTTACATTATGGAGATAAGCCGTCTTTTTTTTTAGTGAAAAATGGTAATCTTACATATGTTTAATGTAGTTTTTCCATTTTTTATGTTGCATGTTTACATTTTATTTTTTTAAAATAAAAATGTAAAATGATAATATTACATATGTTTAATGTAGTATTTCCATTTTTTATGTTGTATGTTTACATATATTTATTATTTTCGAAATTATATATAATGCTTTTTGTTTTTTTTTTTATAAAACGGTAATGTTACATTATGGAGATAAGCCGTTTTTTTTAAGTGAAAATGGTAATTTTACTTATGTTTAATGTATTTTTTTCCATTTTTTATGCTGTATGTTTACACATTATTTATTATTTTCGAAAATTAGTAATATTAAAATGTAAAATTATATTTTATGCCAGATGTAATCTTTCGGTAGAAGTTTTTTTGCTGATGTGGACGCTCTATGGAACCTCAAAAGGTCTCTTTTATTAGTATAGACTAGGGATTAACCCGGGCTACGCCCGAGATTTTTATTTTTTTCTAATTTAAGTTGTTAAATTATTTATATTTAGGTTATGATATATATTTATATAAATGTTAAGATGCATGTCATAATTAAAATTTATTTTTAAATTTTAACACGTTAAATTAACATATTTTTTACTATTTAAATATTTTTTGTAATTTTGTTGGTTATCTAGTTATCATATTTAGCAAAACTATCTGTTGAGTGTTGGAATAAATGTTTTAGATATTTAATTAAACTGCAGAGTATTTTCAGATCGACCACATGCTCAACAATCGATCGACCCGTAAAAAGATGGTCGATCTCCTTGACCAGCTAAGTACAATTTTAGCAAAAATATCTTTGATTTTCAAATATTAAGTATATAACTATTCTTTTGAATATTGTTTTTTGAATTGTATTTTTTGATTAAATTATTGTATTATAATGTTTATGTAAATATTTTTTTTGATGTTTGAATTTGTACTGTTAGTATACTTAACCTAGATGATATTGATGTTTAACAATTTATTTTTTTCTGGAAATAGAAAATAATGATATATCAAAACGTATCTAATACTTGTTAAATGATAGTATAATGTAAATAACATATATTATTTGAAAATAACCATTTTTTGTTTTTATTTCTTTTTTAAATCAGAAATTATTTTTATTTAAAAACATTATTCATATATAATATAATAGTTTAAGTTTGGAAGATTAATTTATATATATAAATTATGTATATTTTTTTAAAAATAATTTAAGATATTATATATTGAGAAACTGAATAAAAGCTGAATTTCTTATCCTGAAAATGAAATATTTATATTTTTGTCTTCATGTTATACTCACCAATCCAGCATTGATATTTATAACTCAGTATGTTTTTGAATAAACTTAGTTGTAAGTAATAAACGAATTTAATAAATTAAATTCATCACTTATAATGTTCTGTAAACTATACTTGAAAACTCACTAAAATTATATTTTAAGCATAATATTACTATTATTTAATTTAAGTCATTTTAAGCATAATATATGCTAAACCAACTTAAATTATATTTACAATAGGACCATCCTAAACCGGTTAATAAACCAAAAACAATACTAAACCAACATGAACCAATACCTGATTCGGCGAGGAAAGAAGTGTTTCGGGATAAACGCTTGAGGTTATTAACCGTAATGGTTTGATCATGAAAGAGTTAGTATGAATATTAACAATAAAATTATGGATTAGATTAATTTAAATTTGTAAGAATACCTTTGAGTCTATGAAAAACAATTCAATTCCCATGAATACGTTTGGCTTTTGGAAGTTGCGGGTTTCCCAACAATGAATCCACCTAACAAACAGTTCGTTGTTATAAAAAATCTCCTTAAAGGTTATTAAAGGTTTTTGGAATGGCAAGAGTTGATGGTGGAACCATTTTTTTGCTCGAGTGCTTTGAAGTTTTCCTTGATAGTGTGAGGTTGATGTTGATGGAATAATGAATTTTATAGGGACTTTCTTGATGTAAAACTATACATTTTATTTTTTTTTGTTTAATGTGGTATTTCCATTTTTATATAATTTACTACCATTTTAAGATAGATGTACATTTTAAGATAGATGTTTAAATCTTAATGTACTTCTTTAGTTTTTTAAAATGTTTATTTCCATTTCTTATATTTTTATTTACGTAATATCTATATTTTATATTTTAAAATAGATATTTAAATTTTAATGTACTTTTTCCATTTTTTTAACTGTGTATTTACTTATATTATATATTTTACATTTTAAGATAGATGTTTAATGCTTAATGAGCTTTTTTCCATTTTTTTTTAAAAATTGTGTATTTACTTATTATTATATATATAATTCATATATTATATATTTACATTATTTACTTATTATTTATTTTCCTGTATATGTATTTCCATTTCTTGTACTTTTTATTTATTTAATATCTCTATTTTACATTTTAAGATAGATGTTTAAATCTTAATGTATATTTTCCATTTTCTTTAAATTGTATATTTCCATTTGTTATACTTTCTATTTACGTAATATCTATATTTTAAGTTTTAAGATATATTTTTTAATCTTAATGTAATTTTCCATTTTTAAATTTCGTATTTACTTATATTATATATTTACTTATTATTTATTTTTCTTTATATCGTGTATTTCTATTTCTTATACTCTCTATTTACTAATAATTTTATATTTTAAGAAAGATTTACATTTTAAGATAGATGTTTAAATACTAATGTATTTTTTCCATTTTTTTAAATTGTGTATTTCCTTTTCTTATACTTTCTATTTGCGGAATATCTATATTTTACATTTTAAGATAGATATTTAAATATTAATATACTTTTTCCATTGTTTTTAAATTGTGTATTTCTTTTTGTTATACTTTCTATTTACTTAATATCTATATTTTACATTTTAAGATAGATGTTTAATATTTAATGTACTCTTTCCATATTTTAAAATTTGTGCATTTACTTATTATTTTATATATAATTCATATATTTATATATTTATAATATTTCTTGTTATTTATTTTTCTATATATTGAGTATTTCTCTTTCTTATATTTTATATTCAGTTAATATCTATATTTTATATTTTATGATAGATGTTTAAATCTTAATATTTTTTTTCATTTTTAATGTAAAACGACAATGTTTAATAGAAGAACTTGGACAAATAGTCAAATAGTTATATTTATGTTTTTTTTTTTATAAAATGGTAATGTTACATTATGGAGATAAGCCGCTTTTTTTAGTGAAAAATGGTAATCTTACATACGTTTAATGTAGTTTTTCTATTTTTTTTTATGTTGTATGTTTACATATTATTGTCCTTTTTAAATGTAAAAAGGTAATCTTACATATGTTTAATGTAGTATTTAATGTTATATGTTTACATATTATCTATTATTTTCGAAATTATATATAACGTTTTTTTTACAAAATAGTAATGCTATATTATGGAGATAAACCGTCTTTTTTTAGTGAAAAATGGTAATCTTACATATGTTTAATGTAGTTTTTCCATTTTTTATGTTGTATGTTTACATAATATTTTTAAAAAATAAAAATGTAAAATGGTAATCTTACATATGTTTAATGTACTATTTCCATTTTTATGTTGTATGTTTACATATATTTATTATTTTTGAAATTATATATAATGTTTTTTGTTTTTTTTATAAAACGGTAATGTTACATTATGGAGATAAGCTGTCTTTTTATAAAGTGAAAAATGGTAATTTTACATATGTTTAATGTAGTTTTTCCATTTTTCATGCTGTATGTTTACATATTATTTATAATTTTCAAAAATTAGTAATATTAAAATGTAAAACTATATTTTATGCCACGTGTTATCTTCCGGAAGAAGTTTTTTTTGCTGATGTGGACGCTTTATGGAGCCTCAAAAGGTCCCTATTTATTATTTTCAAAATTATATATAATGTTTTTTTTTTTTTTTATAAAACGGTAATGTTACATTACAGAGATAAGTTGTATTTTTTTACAGTGAAAAATTGTAATTTTACATATGTTTAATGTAGTTTTTCCATTTTTCATGCTGTATGTTTACATATTATTTATAATTTTCGAAAATTAGTAATATTAAAATGTAAAACTATATTTTATGCCACCTGTCATCTTTCGGGAGAAGTTTTTGTCGCTGATGTGGACGCTCTATGGAGCCCCAAAAGGTCCCTTTTATTAGTATAATTTTCGAAAATTAGTAATATTAAAATGTAAAACTATATTTTATGCCACGTGTCATCTTTCGGGAGAAGTTTTTGTCGCTGATGTGGACGCTCTATGGAGCCTCAAAATGTTCCTTTTATTAGTATAGATTGTGAATGAAAAACTGGCAAAATCACATTTTTAAACTATAACAACGTGATAAAGTTTTGTACTATTCACGACATGTGTTTCCAAGTAACATTTGCTATAATACTAAAAAGTGACACTAAAACTGTTTCAGTGTATTGTAAAATAAAATTATAAAGAAGTTTAATAATCATTTAAATACATGTCATCTAAATAACATTTCACAATTTGTGCCTATAGCTTTCACACTCAAAATATGGAATAGCATTCATAAAACAAAGTAATCTCGAGAAATAACACTACAAGAAAACAGCAAGGATACTGAGGGAAAAAATCGTCGGAATTTCGTTGGAATAACGTTATTCCGACGACATACCGACGAAACAAGTCCTCGGAAATAATTTCTCGGAATTTCTTCTTTCCTCGGAAATCCCTTGGAATTTTTCGACGGAATTCCGAGGAAACAAATTTCCGAGGAAATGCCGAGGATCACTAGTTTGTCGGAAATCTCCTCGGAATATACCGAGGAAGAACTTCGTCGGGATATTTCCTCGGAAGCTCATCGATCGATGCGTTTTTGGACATATATCCATCGATCGACCGGAATATACCGAGGGAAATCTTCCACGGAATATTCCGAGGAACATGTCCCTCGGTATATACAGAGGAACCGGTCCCTCGGTATATTCCGAGGAAAGGTGTCCCTCGGTATATTCCGAGGAAGATGTCCCTCGGTATATTCCGAACGTTTTTTTATAAACAGATCGATCGATGGATATATGTCCAAAAACGCATCGATCGATCGAGTAAAAAAATATAATTAATTTCCTCGGAATGTAAAAAATATTAATTTTTTTAAAAAAATAAAATTTTTGAAATTTAAATTCGAAAATATAAAATTAAAATTGAAATCATATTAATTAATATTCAGAGTTTCACAAATAAAAATAAAACATTCCGAGTTTTTGGAAAAAAAAAAACTACGGGTCTGGCACGTCCGGGAACACCTCGTTCGGGTACATCCTCTGCGTCATCTCCATCATTTGCTGGTTCAGCCTCCTCTGTGCCTCATCACCCGCCTGTTGAGCCGCCATCTGGGTCTCCAACAAAGATATGCGATCATCCTTGTCCTTCAATTGTAGATGCCCTTCTCTTTACGGTCGCTCCTGCGGTTGGTGGAGTTGGTGGAAGAAGTTTCTTTTGCTCTTCCTTATCCCAATGCGCACACAACTCCTTCCAGACCGTGTCGTTCATCGACTTTGGGACCTTTTAATAAAAAAAAAAAGAAAATAGTTTAATAAATTAAAAAATAGTTTAATAAATTAAAAAAATTGTTTAATAAATTAAATCGAACCTTATTGATTTTCCACTTCTTCTTCCACTCGTGGATCTGCTTCCCATAATTGTCCATAACTTTATGGACGAAGTGGTGATAGATAAAGAGCGTCTCATCGGAATTCCAGTTGAACTCTTGCTGAAAAAAACACAATTAGTAGAAAATTTATGTTAAAGATTAAAAATATAAGTAAAAAATTAGAATACTTACTGCAAACTGACGAAACCACAGAACCTGCTTGTCGGTAGGGAAGTGAGTGAAAGTCGGATGTCCCCTGTCGAGGGCCGAGTACATCATACGGTTAATCCATGCGCTGATCCCGTTCCCGGATCGGTTGAACCTAATAAAAAGAACAAACGGTTAATAATGAATCCAAATTTAAAGAAAAAAAAATGTTTAATTACCATGTTTGACCCCGTCCATGTGGATACGGAGTGAGATACGGAAGATGGTCACGACCGGGCTGTTGAACCAACTCCGCAACACTCATCACTCCCGGAGGACCCGGAGGAGCAGGAGCGGATGCAGCAGCGGGAGCGAGAGAAGCAGGAGCGGATGCAGCAGCGGGAGCGAGAGGAGCAGGAGCGGGTGCAGCAGAGGGAGATGTATGGTTGGAGCTGTGAGGCGAAGGGGAATCCTGAAAATGGCTGGAATCCCGAGACTGGCTCCCCGTACCACCACGACCACGACGCTGTCGAGGCCGGGTCTGATCATCATGAGACCTGTAAATTAAAAAAATATATTTAATAAATACAGAAATATATAAATTAATTTTTTAAAAAAAAAATCCCAAATAATTTAATCACAAAAAAGATTCATAGATATTAAAAATATTTAATAAATATATAAAAATAGTTCTAATAAACAAAAAATAGTTTTAATAAATAAAAAATAGTTTAATAATTAGAAAAAATAGTTTTAATAATATATATATATATTAAAAATATTTTTAAATCCCAAATAATAGTTTTTAATCACAAAAAAAGTTTTATAGATATTAAAAATGTTTTGTAAAGTCCAAAAAATCGAATTTATATACAAAAAAGATTTTGTAAAATCCAAAAAATCGAATTTATATAGAAAAATCGTTTTGTAAAATACAAAAATCGATTTTATATACAAAAATTGATTTTATAAATACAAAAAAATAAAAAAATTATAAAAAAAATCTAAATCAATTCAACAAAACAAATTATTCAACCAAATCACAATTCTAAACCTATTATACAACCAAATCACAATCCTAACCAATCACCCTAACAAAAATCTATCAAAACTACACAAAAACCTAACAAATAGAACCTAAGAGAGTGGGATAGGGTCCTTACATGATTTGTGTAAGAGAAGAGGGAGATCGCCGGAGATATCGTCGGATTTCAGGGGGAAATCTCTGGAGAGAAGAGAGGAGTCGGGCAGAGGAAGAAGAGAGAAATGAGGAAGAAGAAGGGGCTCGTGGTTATAAAACCTAGGGTCCGACGGACATTATTCGTCGGAATTCCATCCGAATTCTAATTTCAATTTTCGCGAAATATTTGCCCGGTAAAATGAAAATATTCCGAGGAAATACCGAGGAACTAGTGTTTGGGGTTTCAAAACATCAATTTTTTTTGCCGTATTTCATTTCTTATACAATTTTAATGCATACCATTGAGGATTCTTTGAATAGATGAGCATAAACCATGAAATAACAAATTTCAAAACTAATTGAAAGTATTCCCTTTACCGTTCATTAAAAGGTATAAGTGTTTCTCTTATGTTGTGGGATTTCGTTCATACAATCGGAAAAGTGTTAATTATACGGTAAGGAACAAATTTTTGACTTCATAATGAACGTAAGACACTTAATAAGGGTTATATAGGTGTTATTCAAACCGTAAAACGTTGTTTTCGGTTTAAAAACCCTATTTCCTCGGAATTTCCTCGGATTATTCCGAGGGAATTCCGAGGAAACCCTCTTCTTCCTCGGAATTCCGTCGGAATATTCCAAGGAAATTCCGAGGAACTAGTGTTTGGGGTTTCAATACGTCAATTTTTTTTATAAACGGATCGATCAATGTATATATATCCAAAAACGCATCGATCGATCACTAAGATGGACCAAAGCGTAACAATGTGATCGATCGATTAGACTATCCCATCGATCGATCGAGAATCTCAAGCGTTCCTCGGAATGTCCTCAGAAAATCTTGTACGTTTTTTTATAAACGGATTGATCGATGTATATATATATCCAAAAACGCATCGATCGATCACTAAGATGGACCAAAGCGTAACAATGTGATCGATCGATTTGACTATCCCATCGATCGATCGAGAATATCAAACGTTCCTCGGAATGTCCTCCGAAAATCGTGTAAGTTTTTCTTAAACGCATCGATCGATCCGTGTTTGTACAAAAACGCATCGATCGATGCGTGTGCGGAAAACATAATTATAAGGCAAAACCCGAACTTTTTGGATCAAAACCTCAGAACTCTTATCCCCTCCGATTTCCCTATAATTTGACCCCCCCCCCCTTTTCTCTCTCTATAATCATCCGATTTGAACAATTTTGGGCTCTATTCCCCTTGATTTTTCGAGCTCTACCTGATTCCTACACTCATTTTCACCCTAAGACATGTATACTCCGCGAATCTCCACATTCTGAAATCGTGTTCTTGAGCAATTTTTTGGGTTTTGTGAATTTCTTATTTCCGTGTTGATTCCTTGATCAAATATGCATGAAACAGATGTTTAAACATGGAATAGAACACAATTGTCTGTGATCAACGAGTTTGGAACAGGATTTGAGATGATTTAGGGATTGAGAATTTTTTTCAATTTGGTTTTTTTTATCACAACTCGATTTCGCCTTTCATTTTCATGTTGATTTGAGTTCTTAGTTGATTATAACCATGTTGAGAGCAATGATTCTATTTTGTAGAGAATGAAGCGCACGAAAACATCAGCAAAGAAGAACACACAAGAAGAGGGTTGGTCTCAGCAAGAAGAGGGTTCGTCTCAGCGAGAAGAGGGTTCGTCTCAGCGAGAGAAGCAAAGGCCAAAGAAGTGGGATAAGTCTGATACCACCCACTACAACAACATGAAGAAGGTAGCCGTTGCGGCTACACAACTAGCATGTCCTGAGACGATGACAATATTGGGAATCAAATCAGACATTGAAGGGCTGTTCCAGAACATGGGTCTAGGCCAACTATGCAACCTCAACGAACCCACTTATCCGGAGTTGGTATGCCAGTTCATAGCATCCGCATACGTCAGCCATCCCGATGATAGCCATCAGGAAGGTTTTCTGGCATTCGTAGTGCAGAAAGTATACTTTGAGGTATCTTTCACAGACCTCTGCGGACTATTTGGATTGAGTGCAGGGGAGAGGACATCTGGTCTTTATTGGACTTCAGAGCTGTTGAACTTCTGGGAAACGATTGGCACAGCGGTTTATAGATCTTCTCAGGCAAAGGAGTCACTTATCCGGAGCCCAGTACTGAGATATGCCACACGCCTCATTGGCTCATTGCTATACGGGACAACCAAAGCCGCATCAGTCACGCAATGGGAGTTGTGCCTCCTGTACCAAGGTGTGAGGCATTTGCTACCGGCATTTGGAAACTCTACATTCCCACCTGCTACTGCCTTCAACATGGGAGCGGTGCTGGCCGCAAACTTAGCAGGATACAAGGGGAAAGTAACCAAATCCAAGAGCAGTGCATGTGGATTTGGTGCAGTGATTACTCGGATCCTTACACATGTGGGTGTAGACTGCGAGAACCATCTGGTAGCACTGGACAGATCGAAAAACATTGCTTGGAACTACCTGGATGTCATTTCTCTAGTAAGTAAGGAGTTCATAGCTGGTCCCCACTCGAGGATCGATCGGGATGGTCCTTACGTCTACGTATTCCAGGACCGAGCGAAGAAAACACTCTACTGCCACCTGCCTCAGATCGGCCTGACTGCTCTACTTTCAGAGGCTGCAGTTGAGTTCCTACCCCCTGCTACCGCACTAGTAGACAAGCCATCCTTCTTCACACCAAAATATCAGACCAAAGGCAAGGCCGTGGTTGATGAAGAAGGAGAAGATGAGGCTGCACAAGCCATTCCAGATGATTCACAACCCCATCAGCTACTCCCATCAGACTCCAGCCAGTACAAGCTGCAAGAGCTTCCACCGAACGCCACTTCGCGCCAGCAACAACATTGGAGAGATCAGAGCATAAAGACAAACAACGACATGCTACACAAGATCTGGGCTGCCATTTCACGTATCAGGCCGTGTCGTTGCCAAAAGGATGATGTAGTTCATCGGGACAACTCTCCATCCAGCTCTGGTTCGGGTTCGAGTGGTACACACAGGGTAAGAAAGAGGTCCAAGAGACCCAAAGATGCAGGAACATCTGGAGCAGGAGACGAGGAGTAGGAGCTATCACCGGCCAGTATTGCCATTTGATTTCCGACCGCGCTATTTTATTTTCTTTTCTATTCTAACGTTTTATGGTCTTATTTTCTGTTAATTTTGAACTTAGTTTTTTTTTTTTTTTTTATTTTTTTCTTAATTATGAGTTCGTATTTCTTTTACATGGTTTCTTCGTTTTATTTGGTTGTGTTTTGAGTAGTTTTTAATTCGTATTCAGCTTTGCCTTGCTAGATAAACCAAATAACTAATATCCGAGGAAAGAGGTTATATCAAGTGTTCCTCGAAATTTTCTCGGCATTTCTTAAAAAAAAAAAAAAAAAATCAATGGTAGTCTGTTTCCGAGTCATCATCACCAGATGAATCTGAATCTGGATCTTGGTGAAACTCTCCAATCACTGGTTCATCCTCTACGTGAACGATGGCTTCCTCTCCGAAGTCGGTTAAATCGACTACAAGGCCAACTCCAGCTAAATCTTCTGCTGCACTTAAGTTGCCGGATGTGCTTGGTTGTAGTGGGTCTTCCAGCTCAGAACTTCCCTGAACTCGGCCTCTCGGGTTGAGTCTTGTAACAGTAACCCATGGATCATCTCTGTTCCTTACCCGGGGGTACTTGATATAACAAACCTGTAACATTTAGAAAAATTATAAATTAATACACATGATGATGAATCATTCTGAATAATTAACATTTAATTACCTGATCGGCCTGAGAAGCAAGAATGAAAGGATCATAATATTGCAGCTTTCGCCTCGAATTTACTGATGTAACACCAAATGCATCTGTTCTCACACCTCGATCTGGAGTGTTGTCGTGCCAATCACAATAGAAAACAGTACAGCGCAATCCAACCATGCCCAAATACTTGATTTCCAAAATCTCATGTATGTGTCCGTAGTATACATCATCTCCTGATGCAGAACAAACGCCAGCATCATAAGTCGTACTCGAACGTCTCCTCTTCTGAGTTGTGAATGCATATCCTCGAGTACAAAATCTCGGATATGACTTCACAACAAAGTTTGGTCCAACGACCATCTCACGTATCCAATCGTCAAATGTTTCACCTCTGGCCAAACCAGCAGACACCTATTAATAGCACATATATATATGTTATATCAATAAATGTGAATTAGTATAAATATGTGATAAAATATATTTTAATTTGTTTAAAGCACTCACATAAGTAAACATCCATCCAGTAAATTCTCTCTGCTTCATTTCTTCTAGTTCGTCCTCTGTGGCGTATCTATACTCGAACCGCTTTTCTGCCATGAAAATCCTGTATATGATGACAATAATGTAATTAATTAAGATTTAAATTTCAACTTGTTAAAATAAAAATTTGTAAGCTCATTTATTTACCTCTCATATTGAAGAACGTCTTCGCAGTTGGTGAGCAAATATGTTTGCAAATGACTGCGCTCCTGCTCAGTAAGTCGACGGTCCTTTGGTTTTCCGCTAAGTCGTCCAACGTCTGTGAAAATGTCTGGAACCGTAACATGATATGTTGCCCGTTCGCCTCTATCATCATGCCGAGCAGGTCTTCTGTTTTTGGTCTGAACTTCTGCTGGAAAGTAGTACTCGGCAAAGTTTGAAGTTTCTTCATTGATCATCTGTGCGACTATAGAACCTTCCACCCTACTTAAATTTTTCACCATCTTCTTCAAATGGAACATATACCGCTCATACAGATACATCCATCTATACTGCACAGGACCACCAAGTTCCAATTCTCTTGCCAGGTGAATAACAAGATGCTCCATAACATCAAAAAATGAGGGAGGAAATATCTTCTCAAGGTTGCACTGAATCACGGCTATGTTAGTTTTCAAATTTTCAATACCTTCAAGAGTCACTGATCTCGTGCATAAATCGCGGAAGAAACCACTTATCCCTGCAATTGCTTCATGAACATTTCGTGGTAATAGTTCCTTGAAGGCGAACGGAAGGAGGCGCTGCATCATTACATGGCAATCGTGGCTTTTCAAGCCAGTAAACTTTCCTTCCTTTCTGTCGATACAGTTACGCAAATTTGATGCGTAACCGTCTGGAAATTCCACATCGTTTGAAATCCAATCAAAGAACGCATCTTTTCCCTCTGCATCAAGTCGGTATATGGGAAAAGGAGCCCTACCATTCTCATCAACATGAAGTTCTGAACGAGCACATATATGGGAAAAGGAGCCCTTCCAGTCTTGACTTCAAATTATCCTTTGTTTTACCTTGAACATTAAGGATCGTGTTCATGAGATTGTCAAAAAAGTTCTTCTCAATATGCATGACATCTAAATTATGCCTTAGCAGATGATCCTCCCAGTATGGCAGATCCCAGAAAATATTTTTTTTGTGCCAGTTATGTAGTTCTCCAACAGCATCTACCGGAAAACGTTCATGTCCACCGACGTCTGGCGTCCTTTTTGCACCAAAATCTCTTAGTTGTATCTTCAAATCTTTCCCACAAATTTCCGGAGGTGGACTGTCAAACACCCTCTTGTTCTTCGTAAACAAATTCCTACTCCTACGATATGGATGATCAGGTGGTAGGAATCTCCTGTGACAGTCAAACCAACACGTTTTCCTTCCGTGTTTTAGTTGGAAAGCATCAGTGTTATCTTGACAATATGGACATGATAGCCTTCCATGCGTTGTCCATCCAGACAACATACCATATGCTGGAAAATCACTTATTGTCCACATTAGTACTGCCCGCATTTGAAAGTTTTCTTTACACGAAACATCGTATGTTTCAGCACCTTGAGCCCATAGTTGTTGCAACTCATATATTAGTGGCTGAAGAAACACATCAAGTGATCTCTTAGGATGCTCTGGTCCGGGAACGAGAATCGAGAGAAACAAAAACTCTCGTCGCAAGCACAAGTTTGGGGGTAGGTTGTATGGTGTAAGAATGACGGGCCATAGAGAATACTGTCTTCCACTCTTGCCAAACGGACTGAAACCATCAGTACATAATCCAAGGTAGACATTTCTTCTCTCATACGCAAAGTCGGGATACTTTGATTGGAAATGCTTCCACGCTTTTGCATCTGAAGGATGTCTGATCTCACCATCTGTTGAGTGCTCCGCATGCCATCTCATTGGTTGCGCTGTGCGTTCAGACAGATACAACCTCTGCAACCTTTCCGTCAAAGGTAAATACCACATCCTTTTATATGGCACTGGAACTCTTCCACTCGTATCTTTATAACGAGGCTTTCCACAAAATTTGCATGTAACCCGCTGTTCATCCGCCCTCCAATAAATCATGCAGTTGTCGCTGCATACATCTATTACCTGATACGATAAACCAAGACCAGCTACGAGTTTCTGAACCTCGTAGTATGAACCAGGAGCTACATTATCCTCGGGTAGAATACCTTTTACAAAATCAGCAATCGCATCCACACAGTCTTCAGCCAAATTATAATCTGTTTTAATGCCCATCAATCTTGTAGCAGATGATAAAGCTGAATGACCATCTCTGCAACCTTCGTACAATGGTTGCTTTCCAGCATCCAACATATCATAAAATCTCCTAGCTTGTGCATTGGGTAAATCTTCCCCTCTAAAATGATCATTTACCATCTGCTCAGTACCTACACCATAATCTACATCCGTTCTAATTGGTTCTTCTAATCTAACCGCTGGCTGAGGTTCGCTAGTACTACCATGTTCATAATCAGTTTCCCCATGATGATACCAAATTTTGTAACTTCGTGTAAACCCACTCAAATATAGATGAGTCCAAACATCCCACTCTTTAATAACCTTTCTATTTTTACAATTAGAGCAAGGACATCTTAACATACCTGTTTTTGCTTCCGGTTGTCGGTGAACTAACCCCATGAATTCGGTTATACCTCATAAGTATTCTTCCGTAAGCAATCTCGTGTTCGGATCCAAATGAGGTCGATCGATCCAAGAACGAAAATAATTTGAAGAAGACATATTTTTTATGAATCAAATTCGTGTGTAAATAGAGTAAGAGGGAGGATGAAGATATGGAGTGAATGAAGAGGAAGAGGAGTGCTTGTATTTATAGTTTAAATCCTGCCGACAGACCGATGAAATTCTGACGGTATTCCGACGGAAAAGGCTAGTTCGTCGGAATTTCCTCGGAATTTTGTAAAATCCCCCAACGGCTCTCCAACGGGTATAATAATTCCTCGGAATTCATCGGTTTTTTCCAAGGAACAAATTTTTCCTCGGAATTTCCTCGGAATATTCCGACGGATTGATATTTCCTCGGAATTTCGTCGGTATATTCCGAGGAAACCCAATTTTGTGTTTCCTCGGAATTTCCTCGGAAATTCCTCGGGATATTCCGAGGATTTCATTTTCCGTCGGAACGTCCGTCAAAATACCGCTGTTTTCTTGTAGTGTAAAATAGAAGCAAATATTACTAAAATGGAGTTTAACAATCTCAAAAATAGACATTTGGAAGAAGATTGATAGTAATATACTCCATACAAATATATTTGCAGGAGCTGAGGAATGAAACCAGTCGCCAAGGTTGAGATGCGCAGAAGGAGAACCTCCCAAAATGCATTGGTGAGACATTTCTCTGTATCAGTTCTCACATGTGAGCTGTTGTTTCTCTGATCATCTGACGTAATAGTCTGCACGAAACAACTGAAAAGAATGCACAGTTGTTAATACTTTAATAAATTGCTTCAAACCATTGGTATGCTTACAATGTAAACTAAATCTCAAGCCTGCAATTAGGAAAGTGTATTAATTTGAAGGTTTAACGATGACAAAAAATTAGTACATGAGAATTATCAGAATCTTACATTTGTTGTGTATCACAATTTGGTCAAGAGAGCAGCATGTCAATGATTCTATCTCTCTTTGTTCCCTCGTCATCGTTTTCCAATCCAACAGCTTCTTTTAGCACTTTTTTTCCTAACACAAACCTCCGGTTTTGTGACCCTCCGGTTTTGTGACCCTCGAGAGGTATAAATTGGATGTGCAATTCCATGTCTTTATGAGAGGAGCGAACACATCAGAGTCAGACGTATCCGATACATTCATCTCAACACGGTACCTTCTTAAAAAAACGGATATGAGTTACAAAAATATAAGAAAGAAAATATTTAAAGGAAGAGACTGACTTAGAGTTTTACTGTGGTTGGAAGTTGAGAACATAGGAACTAAGTTCTGACACTGTCAAGGAATTCAGGACTGACTGGCCATCAACATGAGGTGGTCGTAATTGCAGAAGCGGAAAAACTCCATCAGGAAAAGGTTCCTGCTTTCAGCAGGCTGATTGGCCCCTGGATCAGAGTTGACTATGAACAAAAAAATAACCCGTGAAGACATTCTCAGATGCAAGAGACAAAGTATCATAACTACAGCGAAAATAGCAACCATTAGAAACCCCTCGAGCCCTTAATGACTTATCAGATAACTATAATAATTAACTTAGAAAACACAACAACCTGAACATTAAGATCTCAGCAAAATCTTATTATATAAAGTTTGGTTCTTCAAAGTTGCTAATTAACATGATCGCGACACATAGCAATTATATATTTAAGATTGTGACATGTGTTAATCTATCTCATAATTAAAAATAGATATACTAAAATATTAACAAAAAAGAATTTTATCAAAAATCTTATTATATATATTATTTAATTGTAATTTTCCTTTTTTTAAATCCTAATCAAAAGATAATTGGAAAATATTATTTGATAATAATTATCCTTCTTATATTGCGACATGTGTTTAAATATATAAAAGATTAAAAATATATATAAGATAATAAGAACGAATTTTGAAAAAACTACTTTTAAAAATTATTTAATAGTAAAAACGATTTTTTAAAAATATTTAGTAGTAATGTTTTTAGAAATTTTCTTTTTTCAAAATCCTAAAAATAGATTTGAAAACAATTTATTTAATATAATTTTTATTTTCTAAAATTTTAATGAAAATATAATTATAAAAAATTATATTGAGCTTGGTTCTTCAAAATTGGTAATTAACATGATTGTGACACATGGTAGTTATATATTTAAAAATGTGATATATGTTAAACTATATTACAATCAAAAATATATATACTAAAATAATAAAAATGAGTTTTCTTAAAAATTAATTATAAATATTATTTAAGAGTCTTATTATTATTACTTTTATTATTATTATTGTTATTATTATTTTTCATTATAATGTTTGTTTTAAAAGATAGTAAAGATAGATAATTATAAAAGATTAACATTCACTTTTAAGAAAAAAATATTAAACAAAAACGAATTGTAAAATCCTACAAGTACAATAAATTATTAATATGAAGAAAAAACTAACTTTAAAATAATTAATATTACTTTTTCAAAAACAAAATTAAAAAAAATTGTAAAAGTACTTTTATTATTTTATTATAAGCAAATAACTTTCCTTTTTAATAGATAATTGTATGTTAAACAATTATGACAAAAAATAACTATAAATATTTCACATCTATATTTAGGTTTAAGCTTCCACATATTATTTTTACGAAACACAATAGTATTTATATGAAAAGTATTACTTATTATTATCCTTATTACATCTTATGATGCTTGCATAACTTTTAATTTTGTTGTTATTGTCGCACATGGGTATATGTGCATATAATAAATATGTGTGTGTATGTATAAGACAAAATATATAAATAACTAAACAGAATTTTTCTATTAAAAATAAAATAGTTGTATAAAAATTTTAAAGAAATAAAATAATTCATTTCCTTTTTAAAAGTCTAAATAAAATAAAAACGTGAATTTAATCTTATTTTTCTTATAATTAACTAATTTTACTTTTTAATAATTTTGTGTTACAAAATATAAACCAAAATTAACTTCAAATATTTCACGTGATATGATTGTGATAAGTGTCAATTAAAAAATTAGATTGTGAACGTGTCAGTAAACCTCTATTATGTGAAAATAACCTCTTCTTTTCCTAAAATCTTAAATAAAAGATATTTCTAAAAGAAAATTCTTTTCTAATCTTAAAATTGTGACTAGAGAGAATTGTAAAATTTTATTTAATAGTAATTTTTACTTCAAAGATTTAATGATAAACATGATACTAACAATTATTCAATTTACAAGAAAATTTGTAAAAATATTAATGATATTGAATTTTTTTTTTTTTTGAAAATTGCAACTTTTAAATATAGTTAATATTAACTGAAAATAGTTATTTGATAGAATTGTTTTTTTAAATCCTAGACAAAATATAATAGTAAAAGATTATGTAATATTAATTTCTTTTTTTTTAAATCCTACAAAACTGTAAAAGAATATTGATATTTGTTTTCCTTTTTTATAAAAAAAAATCCTAAACAAAAAAAAATTGTATAATATTTTTTTAAGTCCTAACCAAAAAAATAATTGTAAAACTTTATTTGATATTATTTTTAAGAGAGTGTTTGATGATGAACATGATACTAAAATTATTTAATTAACAAAAGAAGTGTAAAATTAGTATTGATACAAATTGTAAAATAGTAATTTTAAAAATATTTATTAATAACTAAAAATAATTATTTGATAGCAATATAGTTTTTTTATGAATTCTAAATAAAAGATAATTGTAATAGGTTATATGACAGTAATTTACCTTTTGTAAAATTTTAAACAAAATTGTAAAAGAGTATTTAATATTTTTTCTTATTTTTTAATTGTAAATAAAAAGAAGATTTATAAAATAGAATATTTTATTTTTTAAAAAATCCTAGCAAAATAAAATTTTAAAGACTTATTTAATAAAATATTAAATTAATACATAAGAACATGTATAATGTTGTCAGTGATTCGATTGGTGCATTTAACTTTAATTTCGTTTTTACTTTTCATTTCTTATTTCAGATTGTATTCAGTTTAAATGTTTATATATAGTATTTTCTCTTATCCTTAGTATAAAGTTTTAACAACTAATCTATGGACCATGATTATAAAATACAAATATTAACTTGAACTTATGTGTAAAAATGTTTTAACTATAAAATAAATCTCAAACAACATATGCAAAAAACAATCATAATACTATAATAAAATGATTTATTATTTTATGGTTCTTATTAAATTAAAACATCAAACAAAAACCGGTTGCAACGCAACGGGTTCATATCTTGTTAACGAAATAAACATTGAGAAAGAAATAGCTTGTTTTTTTTTGTCAACTGTAGTGCATTCAATTATAAAAGGAGTTTTAGTCCAGAGGAGGCCCATTACAAGCAGAATTAAAAGCCCTAAGGGTTGTTTTTGCTATAGTGTCGGCCCTAATATTTTTTTTTTTTTTTTTGACTAAGGGCTTTCAAATTAAAACATAAAACATTACAAGATAAGACCAAAAGATCTTATAGTTTAGAGAAGTATGCATGAAACAAGTTTCATGGATGATAGAATCTCAAACCAATGAAGGTAGAGATTAGATAAAACAAATCTATGAAAGACAATAACTAATGATAGGAGCCACGGCCTCGACGGCCATGCTTCCCTCTCCCTCGAACTGTCTTCCACTCCATGTTTTCATATTTGATAGGAGGTTTTGATTCCCTCCCACCTCTAGTCAAGCTGAACGAGCTTGAAGGCTCAATTTCAACTTCATCCCCATCTCTTATCACTGTTGAACCAGAAGGACTCTGAAATACACAATGGTTCGGAGTTGTGGTTAAAGGACCAACAACGAAAGATCCAAGGACCTCGGTGTTGATATTGCTTGATGGAAAAGATTCCATAATCTGTGTAACAATGGGAGTAGATGATGAATCTACTAATCTGGGCAAAGTGGGCACTGAGTTAGAAAGATCAGCTGGCTTCTCTTGTTGAAAGTGAGAAGAAGTGAATGAAGTTCCAAGTATTTGGTTTCCAGTACCATCTAAAATAACTGAAGTACCTGAAGGAAGGTCATGAACATCCTCCACACTGGGTAAAGCGGGAACGGGGACAGTAACTCCCTGTCCATCTAACTTGCTGGTAGTACTCTCAAACACTTCTGGAGTAGATGTCGAGCAGTCCTTTTGTTGTAAGATAAGATCAATATCCACAACAGGGATCTCACTTCGAACATCTGTTGTCTGAGGCTGCAAGGTTGGATCACTAGCCGGCTTTGGAGGCAAGAGGCACCTCTTGGCTTTATGGCCAAGATTACCACATCTCTCACATGTTGATGGAATCCACGTGTACTCAACATTAACAAGAAATATGCTACCTTGTTTATCATCCAGTGCAATAAGCTTCGGAAAATCTCTATCCAGCTCCATCTCTACTAAAACCTTTGCTTCTCCCATGCTGGTAGGATCAAGTCGAGGTTTATGACTAAGAATCGGTTCTCCCAACCCTGAAGCAACATGACTTATCCCTAATCTAGAGTAGCAACAATCAGGAATGTTTTTCAAAGTGACCCAGACCGGAAGCGTAGAGATTTCAGGAATTTTGAAAGAGCCTTCAGGAGTCCACGGAAGAACAAAGAGTAAGCAATCGTCAATATGCCAGACCCCACGCTGAATAACCCAATGACGAGTAGGTTCGTGGGGGATATGAAACATGAAGGATGATTCACCAATTTTTTTACAGCTAATCTTACAGCTTCTTCCCCATATTGTATTAACCACCGCATGAACCAAACCACCTGGCGGTAGAGAACACCTATGAAACTTGCCTATAATATACTCATCCTTGTTCTCAGGGCCTAGCTTAAGAACTTTAGAAGGAATAGATACCTCAGGAGTACCATCCAGTCTGTAAGTCGGAGTGGCTGCCCGATATAGATTCCGCGACTGAGGGCTCAGTCTTGCAGCCCACGGGAATCGAAGACTACCATCGGCTTTTAGTTCCGGTGGTGGAAGCTTCTCAATAGGAGGCTGAAGAGTACGAGTTGGATGCTTGCTCTTTGGTTTCTTATTCAATATCTCATCATTTAAGGATGGCCAGAGAGTAGCTAACTGAGTTCCAACTAGAGCCGGATCATAATCTCGAGGGGTACTTGGTTCAGGAGGAGTAGCAGGAGGCTTAAAGAAGAGGGGCTTTGCCCAAGCTCCTAAAGTAGGGACAAACTTAGTTGTATCCTGAGCAGTTTCAGATGGATGAGCTTGCGATTTGTTGACATCCTGAGTCATTGCTACCTGCTGCTGCGATGGAGGTGGTACATTCAAGCTGATTGACAAACCGTTGCTAACGGAAGCGTTGACATTTTCAGTCGACAGAAAAAAAGAATCAGTAGCTTGAGCAAGAGTGTTATCTGAGCCTAGAGGAGAATCAGTGGCTTGGACTTGAGAGACTGGATCTGGCGTAGACAAAGAGACAGTCGATGATGGTAGAGACAGAGAGCCACCATTGACTGTTTCTGCTAGAGTCGACGAAGACGCGGTCAGCAGAGCAGGAGACGACATGGTCGGCGACGGATGTAGAGACAGAGAGTCGACGACAAGATCTGAACCATTGTTCGATTTTGCTGTAGGTGACGAATGCAGAGGAGCTTCAATCCCGGATTCCATGGTGAGAGTGGGAGAAGGGGTGGTGGAGAAGAGACCAGAGGACGCTGGAGCTTCCCTATTGGCGACGATTCGCCACGAGCTAGCCGAATTTCACGTCGTAGGTTTGATAAGGGTTTCGCCTTTTTGAACACTAGAAACATGAACGAAAGAGATAGAGGCGAAGAGAGCAGAGAGATTTCCGATGTCGTGAGCGACGCCGTAGATTTCATTGTCGTGAGTCTCGCCGTTGATCACCCTGATGAGTGTTTGATTGTCGGAATTGACCTTGATCGTGGAGATGTCAAAAGGAATTGCCGATTGTAGGGCAGCTCGAACCGCTAGGGCTTCAGCCATCAAGACTGAGCTAACATGATCCGAGGCCGAGGAACCCTGGTGTTCCATGGAGATTGCTCGATTGCTGAAGATCCAGGTAGCATTGCAAGACTGGAGACGAAGGAGAAAGATTATGGGCTATGAATTATTTGAAACAAAACAGTATACTGAGACAAAGATTCAATCTCAAAAAACAACATCCATCAAGAATTGAGAATATAAAATTACTTAGTTACCTTTCCATTAGCACGACCAGATCGACATCCATCAACTCTCCGCCTTTCTTGACATTGCGAGCTTCCCAGAACCGAAGTTGTTTCTTAGCTACTGTCGGATACTGGTGAGAGAGATTTAGGGTTCTACGACTAAAGGCATACCAAATAGATGGCTGCTAAGACTGTCAAACCCTCTTATATAGACGCCATGTGGGAGCTTGAAGAAGAAGAAAAGAAGCATTGAAGATGAAGTAGTGGGGATTGAGGCTTGAGTGCCATTACGGCTGCCGTTTCTCAGCTGAATCGCGTGGGGAGGGAATCAGAATGGCTAGGGTTGCTGGAGTGAAACGTAAAAACAAAGTGAAGAGGAGACGTCATCTTCTTTTACTGATGAGCTTCTTGGGCTTATAATATAATGTTTATGCGAATGCCCATATTTAGTTGAATCAAAACGCAAAAAAAAACTCGTTAACAGAGACAAAGTCTTCTTTATAATAATAGATATAAGTGTATACATATGAAACCCTAGAGGGGGAATACAACTAGAAGAAATTAAGAATGAGGATTTTTAAGAAGAAAATATTGTTGAGCAATAAGTCAAGGATGAACAAGAGAAGAAGACGAGAGAGCCCAGGAGATGATATATCACAACTAAACCATATTCCTCTTGATCTAGCTAGCCTTGGAGATACTCTCAAGACTTCCTGCAAAATTGCTTGTGAGATCTCTCTATGTATCCAAGCTGTGGTCTTCTTTTATAACTCTCCCGAGTTTTATCCACTCGTTCACGTCTCGGTCCACTTTACGATCACCTACTCTTATGGTGGACCTTGTCATCAGAAACGGAAAAATATGTATTATTTATTCTTTCCTACACACCAGAACCCCAACGGTCGACTTATTCTCCACTCTACAGTTACGAAATAACAAACTTAGATTGGCAATTTTTGCGATCCAATAGCATCCAGGGATTGATTTTAGCACCCGGTTTAAAGATTTGGAACCCAACCTTGAGACGGTTTTTAGCCTTACCACATCCCGGTGAACAAGGCTCGAGTAACCGTTGGTCGTCTTATTTATTATATGATCCATTGGAGGGTAAACACAAAGTACTTTGTGTATTAACTAATAAATATTCCGATCAGCCTCGGATTCTTACATTGGGAGCTCAAGGATCGATCATGGAGAATTATAACCAAAGGACGTTGCCCTATGCATTCCCCCACTAAAGGAGGATATGGGCAATGCTTCAATGGGATTCTGTATTATATAGCTCATCTTCTTGGTGATGATTATTGTGTCATAATGGGATTTGATGTCAAATCTGAAAACTTCAGTACATAAAATTGCGTGGGGATCGCTGGCGTTCCTTGTTTATGATACCTTATGAGGGAAGTCTAGCCATAGTTCCTCATGATTATCCCTATGATGTTGTTAAACTCTATATATTGAAAGATGCACATGGACTCGAATGGACACGTGAACGCTTTGTTCTTCATTTACCATGTGATAACCTACGGAGGGATTCTATACGTTTCAGGGGTACTACAGATGCTGGTGAGTTTATTTTTGCTCCGTATTGTTTCCGTGAAGCTTGTTATATTATATATTTCGATCCGAGGAGAAACAGTCCTAGAGAAGTCTTTTTTGAAAGAGATATGAGTGAGTTTAGACGCCGTTGTGGATTTCGCAGCGAAATGTTCACCATGGAAGTTTTCCCCAGTCACATCGAGAGTCTCTTCTCTTTGTAGAGCACCGCCTGCGATGCTCAACGCTCTCAAGTGTTTATGTTTTTGACTTTTTCTTGTGTTCTTTTCTGAGAATATATATGGCGTACCTTGTTGTTCTTCAGTGTTACTTTTGTAGTTCATGTTTATGCATTACTTGGATTTGATCTTAAGCTATTTCTTACAAAGTTTTTGCATTACAATATTGATTCAAGGATTAAGGCGATACTCCATAATTGCTTCAATGATTCTGTAATAATGGAATTTGCCAATAAATGATTCTTAATTATCTTCTCCAACCATTGAGATCTGTAGTATTCTCTTTTAATACAGCGAAGAACACGTTTTATTCCAACAATTCCAAACACAAAGGATGAGTTTCATATATATGATATATCAGTTGAAAAGTTGAAACACAAAAGGAAACAACAGGTGGTTATTATGTGGTGTTTCGAAGTTTTTCATTTCACTTGAGGCGGTGGTGTTGAAGCTTTGATAGCAGGGGTTATTATGTGGTGTTAGAGTTCAAAGCTATATTCTGAAGATGCACATGGACACGAATGACACATCAACGCTTTCTAGGTGTACTTTGTAAAAGGGAATGGAGGATCCGTAAGAGTTTTTTGGGTCTAATCTGGGGTATCTAGGATGAAGTCCAACTAACCCTCAGTACCGGACCACTAGTCCAGCTCTGGATTTTCTAATGAGGTCTAAGATATGATTTTATCTTGTCTAACCAAACAGTAATAATTAAGTGCATGGCCAGATTCTTATAAGCTGTGTTTAAAAAGGCGATCGCCTTTTGGGCAAAGGCACAAAGCGCAGTAAGGCGACGGTCCCACCGCCATAGACCTCTAAGGCGAGGCTAAGTCCGTAAGGCGCTCGCCATACTGCGCCTTTGGCTTAATTACAATGCGCCTTAAGCGCTTCAAAAGCGTGTTTTGTAGTTTCTATTAAGAAACTACTTTCACCAAACCCTTAAAACATCTTGAAAACCATGTAACAACTACTCTGACCAACCCTTTATAGACCCTCACAACATGAAGCTTAGATCCATAGAGTTTTAGGTGTTTCGGGTTGGAGACTGAATTTAGATTTTTAGTTTTCAAGTTCTCTGTTTTAGTTATTGGATTTTATCAATGAGTATATATGTGACTGTATTAGTGTGTATATGACTAACTGGTATAGTGACTATATTAGATTGTACACGACTCTAACTGTCTGAACTCTGAACTACTCTATAACTATCTTTTGTACATAACCATACAGTTATAGTGTGTAGAGCTACCACGTAAACATGCTTTTAACCTAGGAAAACTATCAATGCATTTCTAAGTTCCTCTGTAGCTCTATACTACTATTATATGTTTGAATGTGTACTATCTATAAGGCGAGCGCCTTGGAGCGCCATGGCGCATGGCTCCAACCTCCTCGCCTTAGAGCGCCATGCGCCTTTTAAAACAAAGCTTATAAGTTGATGCTTGGGGAGCTTTGTTTTGTAGCATTTGGTTTCTCTGAAACGTTTTGTGTTATATATTTTGATCCGAAGAGAAACAATACTAGATAAGATAACTCTTTTTGGACATGTGTGTTTTCCCGAACCACATCGAGAGATAACAAAGCAGCTGGCTGGAATGATAGATGAATATTAATACTCCTAAGAAAGCTGCTTTTTTTTTTTCTTCATCTTTTTAGGTGAATCTTCGAATAAGCTTTAGTGGTTGTACTTTTACCCAAACTTTTCCGAAAGATCCACTGGCCATAAGATCTGCGGGACCTGATAAATATTATAAAGTTGCACTTTTGCAAAACTTTGATGGAATATAAATTATACATCTTGAAGACTTACACTACTCTTGTGTCACCTCGTCAGTCCATATATATTCAAGTTGTTTGTTGGTTCGGAAAACTAACTGTATTAGACTTAGCATTTCTATTGCAATATCTTAGTCTAGATCATTCTAGCCCGTAGCTAAACATCTTCCCTGATTATTTTTCTGTATCTTTATCGCCAAGTATTTGTTGAGATGTTTCTCCTCTTTAGACTCTAATATAACCTCATCCAATCGCTCAAGTTTGATTCAGTCGGAAGAAACCAAACGAATACTTGATTTCATCACCGGGTGTTCACCTCACTTCTCAAACTAGAGAAAAAACTTTAACTCACATGAACTGATTACAACCGTTTCTCTCTCTAGTGAACGTGTGGCTGTTAGGAAGTCCACAACTGGCGTCTAAACTCATCCATATTTCTTTCAAAACAAGACTTCTCTAGTACTGTTTCTCCATGGATCTATATATCTTTAATAATAAAGTTAAACTATCTGCCTTCTTAGGCATCCACCTCATCAATCATCTAGGGGAGTTTTTGGACACCTGGCACTTCAAAAAAAGCGACAAACCATTTTTTTTTCCATTCTCAATAATCCTTCCGCAACCATTATGAGCTTCGTATAGTTTATTCCAAAATTAATTTCTATTTGGGCTTATATTAGGTTATTTTGTCCAGGCCCAATTGTTTTTTTTTTGTCTCTAAGCACAAAACTTAGTGTAGGTTGTTTGGTCTGAGCTCTTTTCATTCCGACGAAGCAGACGCCGATTCACTTTCTGTAACGCCTTCCGTTTCCATTTATTTACTTCTTTAATCCGACCATTAACATGCTTCATTTCACTCGCCCCACTCCGTAGCATTAATTCCAGCTCAACCTCTTCATATCTAACCGGTGGAAGGTCTTCTATATAAAGCTCAGCCTCTTAGATAACGGCGGTCACTGACGTCGTCAAGGTTATATCTCTTCTCGGTAGATCTAAAACTGGACATGCTAGATTAAGACAAGCTCTCGCGACGACAAAAACTGAAGGTGGAGGAAGAGATTGGAAAACGGAGGAGAAGACCAGAACAGAAGCAATATCTATTGAGGTCGTGTAAAAGAGACAGAAAACAGAGCAGTACGGTGGATCTACGTTTACGGTTTATTTTCCGGCACCAGTCCATCGACGTCCTCCTTAATCATACAACCACAGTCAGACAAAAAGAATGGTTTGTTTCTGTGTGTTTTACAAATATTGTTTACGTGGACTAAACTCATACACTCAACCATCTTCCTAATTCCTCATCCTCTTACCACTCCATCTTGAAAGATTGGGATTTGGGAGCCAAAAGACTAATTTTTGGGTATAATATATTATGTTAGTAATTACATAAACTTTTGTCCGAGACGAGACTTGAATTGTTGTCTTGATTCTTTCATTTTGCAACGGTAAGAGCTCCTGGTATGAGTCTGTTATAGATTCTATTGTCTAAACCGAGTTCTGTGGCAAAAGGTGTGTCGATGCGGAATGGTCTGGCTCTGCGTTTGATGAGAGAGAAGAGAAAATGGTTTTCAAATTATCTTGGAAGACAAAGCTTTTTGACTCAAAATTCTTTTCATTTGCAACAGATGGATGCAGACAGTTCATCGAGTTTTTTTTATATTTATGATACAGAAACTGAAACCATACCTTCACCTCTTACATATGTAGCAGGGTACTCCACAACATTTGCATAAAGAGTTTTTGGGAATCCTTGGTAGACAATCTCTTAAGAGAGTTGACAGTGTGATTAAATGTTTCAGCTGTACATTTGGATTTGCGAGTCTGCAGTTTCCTAATGTCAAACTGGAAAGTATAAGGTGAACTAAAGAGATGAGAACTGATTCCGGTACTGTTGAATGATAATGATGTAAATCAAGGCTACCTTCTCGACCTGTTTTTTTTCTTTCTGGTGTTGAACCTGGTGAGTTTATGAGCACCCGCTGAGTTCCTCTACGTTTACAGAGAGCAGGAGAAACGCTTAAAAACTCAAATTAGTCTTCAGATACTATAGACGTAGATGCCGATTAAGTTTTTGTGTTAGCGCGACTTTGATGTTCTAAGGCTTTTGGGATTGCTTGAGCATTTTATGTAACACACGATTTTGTGGTTACAAAACTTCGTGGCTGCTTGTCAATTGGACAGTCTTAATGAGCCTTACAAATGGATCCAAAAGTTATGTGGGAATTAAATGTAAAATCCAAGTGCATCAATGTTAGTTTAGTTTACTAACTATTTAGGTAACCCAAACGTACTGAACTACAGGAAAGGCCTCAAGGTTTAAAGAAACAAAAATAAAAGAAATATACATTTGAATAAGAGTTTAACCATAATCATGCAACACCAGTGGAGCAACCATCACTTGATGGTTTAACACACAGTGTCAGACACTTAACTTGGTGATCAATTCATCCCAAATGTCTGGGATGGTCTCATGGATCTTCTATTATCTTCACTTCATTTCTTATGATACGAACTCCAAATTCTGAAAGCTATTGGTTACAGGACACACACACATACAAAAAGAAGTAATTTGTTTCAATATTATTCACATTTTTCAATATAAAATAGTATATCAGCTGGTTAGCACTTAGCATACATGACTAATCGCCTGAGATGGCTTTGTCCATGCAAATTCTTGACGCTACTACTCCTGAAAGGTGGCAAATACAAAGGAGATGGCCGTGAAAGGTGGAGTCATCCTACCAAGTCACCCCGGTCTGAGTACAAGTTCTAGGAAGTATTAGGAATTATACAATCAAGGGGAAATGTGATGTATATTGGTGTTGGCTCTGTCTCCTCCCAGTTAAATTAAAATGTATAGATTAATTTTAATTATTAAGAAAATTTAAATATTGATTTTAAGACTTATGTGTAAAATTCCAACGCATTAAGGAAATGAACATTATTATATGTATTACAGTTGGAGATAAACTATAAAACAAATGATTATATATGAATATGTAATCAATTTATTTCTATAGTACTAAAAAATAAAAATTAATTTTGTGTTATTATAATGGTCTAATCAGCTGAATAAAAATAATATAATTTAATAATTTGATTGATAATTTTTGTCTTTGTCATTTCAGAATTATTATAAAAGATTCCCTTAACTAATATATCAGATAAATTTATGACTTAGCAAAATTATATCAATTACAAGTAAGGAAAATTACAGCATGATGCAATTTTCATAAGAGTTACACAATAATTTTTAGAATAACATTATTTATCTTCTTTTTGTCTCAATGTATAAATGAATTTTTTAAGAAAAATTTTAAGAATGTTTAAGACTTTACACATTCTACCATAATGAGTTGAGTTGGGAAAATATCATTTTTAGACTTAATGGGTCCACCTTAACAAATAATAAAATTTAGAAATTCAGACTTTACTTATAATTTTTTAGCATAATTAGACACTGGTAATGCCAATTCAATATCGCTATCTTCATTAAAATTCAAAAAATGAATTCAAATCATCAACTATCAATCATTAAAAAAACTTCTTAAAATCAAAGAAAATATCATCGCATGTGCTAGCCAATATACGAGGGGCAACATTCATAATATTACGAAATCATCAACAGTTTTAGTCAAGGCCGCTCAAATCAAACGAGCTCAAATCAAACGGGTGTACAAAAATATAAACATCAACATTTTGACAACAGTTCTTTCCCGCTGGTAACACCTATGCTTATTACACACGTTTTAATTCAAATTAGTCTCTAAAATAGAACTTCAAATGCCGTTCTTTCCATATATTGTCAACATAGTACTAAAGAGTATAAGTATGTTCTCTAAATAAAACATCAACTTTACTTTATGTTTAAATTCCAATTAAATTAACTTTGTTACGACTATCAGTTTTTTATTCTATTTTTATCGAATCGATTAGTCATAACCACTTATGATATTCCACCTTGAACTAATCAACTTCAAAACAAAGTAATACATTACGGTCGCTGGATATCATTCACTTTCAACATATTTTCATATTCATATTTTTGAACATATTTTTTTACTAAGACCATAAAATAAATTGTAAATTCATTTAAGAAAAAACATATGAACCCGGTGCGTAGCGCCGGAATACCACTAGTAAAATATAAAAGGCTTCACTGAAACCAGATGGAGCAAAAATAAACTCACTGCTACCCCTGAAACGTATACAATCCCTCCGTACGTTCTCACATGGTAACTGAAGAACAACGCTTTCACGTGTCCATTCGTAGCCACGTGCATTTTTCAAGATATAGATTTTAACAACATCATAGGTATGAGTAACTAAGGCTAGCCTTCCCTTACAAGGTATCATATGAAGCTTATGTGAACGACCCTCCGGAAATTTTATAATATTGAAGTTTTCAGATTTGACATCAAAGCTCATTATGATCCTAATCAGGACCATGAACAAGAAGACGAGCTCTATAATACAGAATCCCATTGAAGCATCGTCCATATTATTCTCCATGATTCTTGAGCTCCCAATGTAAGAACTCGAGGCTGATCCGAGTAGTCTTCAGATAATACACAAAGAACTTTGTGTTTACCCTCCAGTGAATCGTATCCTAAATAAGACAACCAACCGTCTCAAGTTTGGGTTCCAGATTTTAAACCCGGGTAATAAAATCAGTCTCTGGACGCTCTCGAACAAAACTCCAACTTTATTAATAAATCCGAGAAAATAATGTAGAGTAATAGTACATGATTCATAAAACATCCAATAGAAATCCCAAGTTTATAAAAAAATAAAACTCGCTCCGATGGTCTTCATTGTCCCGCGCTCCGGTCCAATCAACTACTCGTCACCTGCATCACAAAAGGAGGCATGAGCATACAAAAGTACTCAGTGAGGACGCTCAATACCGCCCACTATAGCCCAATAAACAATACTAAATCAAACTAACAACCTAGCATCCGGTTCTATCATTCCCTTCGTAACTAGTTAAATCCTTTTCATTTCTTAACATTTCTTAACCTTTCGACCCGAAGGTCCATAATCTTGCGGCCGAAGCCAAACCTGCGGCCAAAGCCTAACCTGCGGCCGTAGCCAACTTGTGACCCGTCGGTCCATTACATTTCCTTAATCCTTTTTCCTTAACCTTTTTCGTCAATTCATTTATTCTTTCCTTAAACGCATTATAAATTTCTGACCTAGATTCTCAAGATCAAACATTCATTTCTCACATAAACATCCTAACATAACTCAATAATCCATCCCGCAAATCAATAGCATGCATTTCTCAAGAACACGATAAACAAACTTTCCTTAAACAATTCCTATCATACATTTCTTAAGAACACGATAAATAAACTTTCCATAAACAATTTCTATCATACATTTTCCTATGAACACGATGAACGAACTTTCCATAAACAATTTCTATCCAAGCATAAACACAATCATATCGAATCAAAACAGGACAAATGGTTCTTATTGGACTATCATGAATCACGTCCTCACCTTAGCTGAATCTCTAGGATTCGAAGACTCTGAACTTCCTAGCGTTTCTGACGAAGAACTCCTTAGCTCCTCCTCGTTTGATCCCTCTTCTCAAAATTCTCTCTCTATCAACTCGTTCTTGCTCTGATTTCTCTCTAAATATGTTTTTCTTGGTTGTGTCCTAGAAATGAGAGTTCAAGGAGTCCTTTTATAGGATTTCTCAAGCTTTCTCACCAAGCCGGGCACTTAATGCCAGTTTCCTTATTTGGCTTGGTCAAAGATCACTATCAATGGCTTGACTTGATATCTTTGATTCTTTCCTTAGCTGACTCCCGCAGATCCGACCTTCCTTTTGTATTATCCCGCAATGATGGCTAGTCAAACTTTCCTTACTTGGAACCCGCATTGCCCAACAGCCGAACATTCCTTAATTGGTCTTCATCTTGATTCATGTATGTTCTGATCGTTCCATGATCAGTTTATAATCGCTCCGCCAGTTCCAAATTTATTCCATGAGCTCACTTAAAATCTGACACTTAGTTAAAATACATCTTCATACCCAATCTTCACGATTACAAGTGTATCCACACTTAGAAAAATACTTTCATTGTAGACAAAAACCTCTCACGATTTATTTCCTTCAAATTTAAAAATACTCCGGGAGCGGGTCGTTACAACTCTCCCCCACTTAAAATAATTTCATCCCCGAATTGCGTCTCGACCAACTGCCAAATAAACAGAAACTGAACAACTCCGGACTCGCTGCATGTATTTTGCTTCCACGCTCACTAACCGCTTATTGGATCTAATCTTTATGTTTCCTCCATTTAACTTTGGTCCAGCACTAGTTGTCTGACTGGAACACTTTTATAATAATGCAATCGAATATGCTGACGACAAATGCTTCTTCTAGGTTGCATCATGGATCCCAAAATACAGGGCTGACACATATTCTCTGGGCGGATATTAGTCGCTTGTCAATCAACTTCATCACCTGATTTATCACTCTATGCAGTCCAATTATCTGAATCACCCTTGATTCACAACATTTTCAGCACTGACTGCAATCATTTTGTTCCACAATCGTCGAGAAGAATTCGCTATGGCACATTCATAAAACAACTAAATCCAATCATAGATGTATCCATCCAAAACACTCGTAGCTGGATTGTACTAATATTAACCTACCCATTTGCACTTTCCGTGGACCACGAAACTTTCCTTGTAGTATGCCGTCCACCATACGTCACATCTTTTACCGTCAAACCCTTGAGTGGTTGAACCAACTTGCAGATCTCTTACTATTGGCGATTCTTACCCACTAATCCAACAAGGTTTATGATCTTGCTGGATTCTTTGTCATCGACCAATTGCAGTGGTCGTACCCTTTCCTTGACTCGACCAACACTTTCATCGGGCATTGCGCTCATGAACCTATATCATTTTTTTTTCCTTCTAGCTCTACTTGTTTAACTTCTTTGAGACATTGCTTCCATAGACATTCTACCATTACCATTCTTTAGTCAACTTCTGCATCCGAGATGGTCCTAAGAATAAATCATACTTATTCTCGATCATCTGATAGGTTCTTACCGCAGATACTATTGAAATTTCGAATTGCTTCTTCATTTTTCTGAGCTACCATCTTTCCTTCTTTCTGATATGCTACCCTAATATCTTTTCAATCAAGTTAACTTGACATTGATCCAACACGTCCATCCCAAGAGCTTCTTTGAACCATTTATCTAGTAGCACGATCAAACCATTAAAGTTATTTGCAATCTCCACCATCAATGGAACATCTTGATAAATAACATGCGGCTTGAAAATCTCCATGTATGAAGCCCGACCAAATCTGATCTCTTCCTCGAACCCATTTTTCTACGACCGACAACTTCCTGGCACACAAGGAATGCGGCTTCTATAGTCGAACAAAGTTTGGCTTTCATCACCACACTACTAAGAATTGGATCGACTAAGTCCTTGCGTCCAGCTAGTGTATTCAAACAAAAACCCGATTACCATCGGATCCATTTGCTTATTATCCGTCGATTCTTCTTGATCGTTCGCTCAGTTCCAGTCAACTCTCCGGTCCACCATAATTTTGACCGATCCTTCCTTCGGATTGAACAGACAGTACCGAAGTACAGTTCTAATCGCACTCCATCTTTGTTCCTCTGTCGTACTGCTGATACCAGTCTCGTCTAAGACCATAGGCCTTTAGACAAGACTCATGATCCCTCATCAGACCCGCGGTATGCATCAACATCATCAAGTATACTTTGCGACCCAACAGTACATGGTTCCACCATGCGCAGATTAAGCCGGTACATCCTTATCCATGGTTCGTGCTTGCTTCAGCTGCCATGGCCAAAGACGGATCGGTTCTTCCTATTAACCACCTGCTTCGTATCTTCGAACCAGAACCCGACACATCTTAGACGATCAGTAAGACCACCGCTGAACTCTAGGGTAGTCGGAGAAAGGATCCGATCAGTCCTCCTTGCTGATCTCAGTCCCTCTCCGTCCGTTTCTCCCTTTCTCTCTCGGTTTTCTCTGTATCTGTCCAGTATCGCCTCCCCCTTTCTGATCCGCGGGAATCCCACTAAAAATGGGAGTTGGCGGTTTTCCTTTCCCATAACCGCTCCCGCGCCCAATCCCAAATCAGTAACTATCCTTGATAGTTCTTATTAACTCCCCGAACAGTTTCTTTCTCGATCAGGCGGTTAGGTAACCGTTCCATAACTACTTGACAGTTCCAGTCCCATAAACCGTCCCAGTCAGTTAAGTAGTTCAGTAACCACACAGAACCGTCTTGTATCTGCTTCGGTAACTGCTTAGTAACCGCTCGGTAACCGTCAGATAACTGTTCCCGCCGTTTTACTTACCTTGTCAGTACATGTTCAGCTCGGTATCCATTCCCACCATAACGTATACCAGTAAGTCATACATAAACTAACTTTTCTCGAAAGAAAAGTCCGGCTGCTTTGTCTGAATCCGATCAGCTCTGTCCGACAAGCTCAGCTGCTATGTCTGGACCCACAATATTGTTTTACGTGTCAGGTTCGACTGATCAGTCAAACTAACACTCAGCCTTGGACTGATCCAGCTCAGACTGTAGGATGGGGATGCTACAAGCCCAGTCAATAACCATCAATCCATGCAGACTATTGCTTCGTACATTTTATCATCATATCTACTCATTCCCTAACGTTGACATATCTTGCTCCAACACACACGACTTCAAGCATATTACTTTTGTTGACTGAACCAACCTGATGCTTTCCTTGCCTACCCATTGAAAAATTCGACAGTCGACACTCTGTATCTTTCATTAGACTTAAGTTAGTTTTCACTAACTTCCTGCAAACTCTTTAACAGAATTTTGCTTAGCCATTTACTAAGCAGTCCAATCATAAACACATAACTAGAAATATCTTTGTAAAATCATACCACACATCCTTCGCGCGAGACATAGACCATCGGTTCCTTTCCACCCTTACCCACAAATCCCATTTTCGAAAAAAACAGCCAACCAGGACAGAACTGGCTAGCCAACCCCGCTCTGATACCAATTGAAACACCCCGACCCATAAATCTTGAAAAAGCCTTGAAAAATTCTAAGTAAAAATTCATGAAATTTTTCAATAATAAACTCAAACAAAACTCCAATTTTATTAATAAATCCGAGAAAATAATATAGAGTAATAGTATATGATTCATAAAACACCCAATAGAAATCCCAAGTTTATAAAAAAATAAAACTCGCCCCGATGGTCTTCATTGTCCCGCGCTCCGGTCCAATCAACTACTCGTCACCTGCATCACAAAAGGAGGCATGAGCATACAAAAGTACTCAGTGAGGACACTCAATACCGCCCACTATAGCCTAATAAGCAATACTAAATCAAATTAACCCTCTAGCATCTGGTTCTATCATTCCCTTACGTAACTAATTAATTCCTTTTCAATTCTTAACATTTCTTAACCTTTCGACCCGAAGGCCCATAATCCTGCGGCCGAAGCCAAACATGCGGCCGAAGCCTAACCTGCGGCCGTAGCCAACCTGTGACCCGTCGGTCCATTACATTTCCTTTATCCTTTTTCCTTGACCTTTTTTCCTTAACATTTTCCTTACATTAACTCAATTCATTTATTCTTTCCTTAAACGCATTATAACTTCCTGACCTAGGTTCTCAAGATCAAACATTCATTTCTCACATAAACATCCTAACATAACTCAATAATCCATCCCGCAAATCAATAGCATGCATTTCTCAAGAACACGATAAACAAACTTTCCTTAAACAATTCCTATCATACATTTCTTAAGAACACGATGAATAAACTTTCCATAAACAATTTCTATCATACATTTCCCTATGAACACGATTAACGAATTTTCCATAAACAATTTCTATCCAAGCATAAACACAATCATATCGAATCAAAACAGGACAAATAGTTCTTATTGGACTATCACGAATCACGTCCTCACCTTAGCTGAATCTCTAGGATTCGAAGACTCTGAACTTCCTAGCGTTTCTGACGAAGAACTCCTTAGCTCCTCCTCGTTTGATCCCTCTTCTCAAATTTCTCTTTCTACCAACTCGTTCTTGCTCTGATTTCTCTCTAAATATGTTTTTCTTGGTTATATCCTAGAAATGAGAGTTCAAGGAGTCCTTTTATAGGATTTCTCAAGCTTTCTCACCAAGCCGGACACTTAATGCCAGTTTCCTTATTTGGCTTGGTCAAAGATCACCATCAATGGCTTGACTTGATATCTTTGATTCTTTTCCTTAGCTGACTCCCGCAGATCCGACCTTCCTTTTGTATTATCCCGCAATGATGGCTAGTCAAACTTTCCTTACTTGGAACCCGCATTGCCCAACAGCCGAACATTCCTTAATTGGTCTTGATCTCGCTTCATGTATGTTCTGATCGTTCCATGATCAGTTTATCATCGCTCCGCCAGTTCCAAATTTATTTCATGAGCTCACTTAAGATCTGACACTTAGTTAAAATACATCTTCATACCCAATCTTCACGATTACAAGTGTATACACACTTAGAAAAATACTCTCCCTGCAGACAAAAACCTCTCACGATTTATTTCCTTCAAATTTAAAAATACTCTGGGAGCGGATCGTTACACTTATCCTCCGATCTACGGTTATCATATGACAGGCATCTATAATTATCAGTATCCCCAATCAGAGAGCGTCCAAGGCTTGGTTTTATTATGCGGATTTCGGATTTGGAACCCAGCCTTGCGTCGGGTTTTCAACTTACCACATCCCGAAGAGCCTGTCCCCAACTGGTTTTATAATTGGAAGTCTTATCTAGGTTATGATCCATTGGAGGGTAAACACAAAGTATTATACTTAGTTTATTGGAAGAATTATATACAGCCTCTGGTTCTTACCTTGGGAGCTCAAGAATCATGGAGAATAGTAACCAAAGGACGTTGCCCTACGCATTTCCCAAGGGGAGAATTTGGGAGATGCTTTAATGGAGTTCTATATTATGAAGATATTATAATGAGCTTTGATTTCAAATCTGAAAGTTTTAGTCCTATAAACTATCCGGAGTGCCCTCATTTTCAATATCATTTTCGATATCAATTTCGATGGCCGCATACTGTTATCGATTAGGTTTCAGGCTCTGGGAAGGCTAGCTTTAGTTACGAATGATAAATTTTCCTATAGTGATGTTGACTTATTTATTTTGAAAGATGAAGATGGACATGAATGGAGCGTTGATGCTTCCATCATTTACCTTGTAAGAGTGAATGGAGTAATAATCTGCAATTCAAGGGTATTACTGATGCGGTGAGCTTATTTTTGCACCAAGAAATTTTGCTGACTCGTTTTATTTTCTATATTTCGATCCAAGGAGAAACAGTACTAGAGAAGCCTTCTTTGAAGGATTTATGAGTGATGAATTTCGACGCAGTCATGGAGTTAACAATCGAACAGAGTGTACGAGTGTTTTCCCAAATCACATGGAGAGTCTCGTCTCTTTGTAATGCAGCCTTCATTCTCTCAATGCTCTTCAATATTTTTGTTTCTAGTGACACTTAATGTTTCTTTCTGAAACTATATGTTTCGCTTATGTATTTTCACTTTTGTTGTGATTTTTATTTGATTATTCCTCAGTTGATGTGCCTTTAGAACTGTTGCATGTAATAGATGCTACCGACTTAAAGCTCTTAGAAACAATGGCATTACTTGTTTGTTGATGATATTAAACTAACTCTCCAATCTAAAAGTTTTTCCAATAGTTTGGTCTTTCACGTTACATGGCTTTGCTTTTCATGATATAATCTAGTTTTTAAGATTTAAAAAAATCTGATATGATATATGGATTGGTTATAGAGGCCATCACTACGCTTGAAGAGGCGTTGTTGATTGAGCCAAAGAAACATGCTGCGATTTGTTGCCTCGGTAATGCATACACCACGTTTGCGTTTTTGACTCCCGAAGAGACTGAAGCTAAATACAACTTTGACTTAGCTTCTCACTTCTTTCAACTTGCCGTGGATGAGGTCATTTGCTTTTCCATTTGAAATCAATGGTTAATAATACTGTTTCTTTTTGGTATTTTGATTTTGAATCACTTGAAACGACATCAAAGGTTTTGTAGATTAGAATAATTAACCAAATTAGTTCATGTTTTGGCCTGGGTTAAGGAGTTATCACCCTTGCATAAAGAATGAAATGTTGCTGCTGAACTGTGGTTTAGTGAAAGATTATTCTCTCTGTTTTAAGCACAAGCTCTTAACTTGTAAAGATTCGATTTGTTGATCAATTCATAGGAAGGGTATGTTGCACTTGAGTTGTGCATTTAACCTCTAAACCCGATTTTAAAGTGTTATTATTTATCGAACTTATTATATTTTGTTCTAAGTGTAGGCGATTGTCATGTCATAGAAGGGGAATAAATATTGTAACTGAATCTTGCATTTTTGTCTCTTAACCCGATCTCAAAGTTCTGTTCTTTAATCGAATTTCTTTTCTTTTTTGTGTGTTAATTACAGGCTCCACTACTTCACGCAGAGGTTCACCACATGCAAGGCTTTTGATCTCATGAAACTTTTAGCTTGGCTTCTCCACCTTTGCTCTCCGTCAGAAAAAATGCATGTGACACCCTCCTTCATGATGAATCTCATGTTTCTAGACTCCAGTGTTTGAGAGGCTTGAAAACAAAATTGAGATCACGAACTTTCCTATCACATATGCCGCCTCGAAGTCCTCCGGAGATGTTGTGAACTATAGAAACATGAAGGAACAGACGGCCTATCACTTGGCAATCCCGGGGAATGTTACTTTGGAGTTTGTTTATATGCTGTGAAATTGATCGATATTAACATCAAGGATGCTTTTGGCATAACTCAGTTTGATATCACCAAGCACAAGCCACACTTTCCAACGTTAGATCTTTTGTTTCGATGATTGGTCTCATCCAGTGGGATGTTCAGTTGTCGTTTTCTGACCATCACAAGTGTGGTCGTGTCTCACTTGAAGTACAGAGGAAATGTTTGCAGCCTAAAAGCTTGACTCTGGGTATTTGTTTATATTAGTCAGCTAAACGTGTTGGATAAGAATTATCATTTTTATACTCTACGGAAATAACAAAAGGAAGCTATTAGAAGTTTTTGTAGCTTTTTAATTCTGAATTTTGATTTGCCATGTTAAAATCTTCGCATTCAAAACAGTATGAAAACTCTCAGCACAAATTCACAACACATTATGCAATTATAATCAAGAGAGACGAAACCCTTATCTTTTAAAAAACAGTTTTGTGCTATAGAAAAGAAAATAATAAGTGTTCTTTTATCAATCTTTACCTTTTAAACCGTTATAAAACATTTATATATAAATTAAATATAATAAATAAATAACAACTTTAAAATATATGAATTGATTTTATATAACAAATAAAAAGTGAATTTGTTAAATATACAAGATAGAGAACAACTTTACAGCAATTCTAAATTATTTCAAGTTTGTCTATTCTATCTAAAATAGTTGTATATATATCAAGTTACAAAAATAAATATTTAGATATTGATTTCCTTTAGATAAAAACTTTAATTATTTACATTATATCAGTTTGCATATTTTCCATATTACAAGTTACAGTGAAATATGGAAGATATAATGAAATGTGCAAACTAATATAATGTAAATAATCAAAGTTTCCACGACAAAGATATTGAAGATAAGAGGTTGCGGAAATAGAGCAAGAGAGAGTGTGGCATTGACAAGTCATAACAAAATAATTTTTGTGAGAGATACACGAGCTTTTTTATAGTAAATATAGAAATATTACACAATATATGGGATGAAATTTATAAATCAAAGTGATATATTCGAACTACAAACCTTCAAAAAGAAGTATACACACAAGTTAATAGTGATATTCTTTTATTTTGAAAGATTTAGGTTTATATCCAAATTAGACTAAATATGAGAGTTGATACCAAATACAAAATAATAAACATGTTCTTGATATTATGAAAGCACATATTTACTTTTTGTTTAAGTTTTAGTTTTATCCATTTTAAATATTTATGTTCAAAATTTTTATACTAAATCAAATATATTATTCTTTTATTTAAATTATTAATTTATATCAGTCGAAATATGATACTAAAATAACAGTTAGAAACAAAATATACGAAGACAACATTTGCGTTGTCACAAAGATCTCCGATGAAACCTCTTGACGCCGATTTTGGTTTGAGATTTTTTTTTTTTTTGGTAAAATGTTAAATTTATTATACCAAATTTTTAAGTTTTTACAGAAGAACGAAGAAGATAACTAGCGGAAGAACAGTAATTATACTAAATCTCTATTTTGGTTTGAGATTTTCTCTGGTATATATACTTACTCCGACTCTTGAGTCGTATTTTTGGTCAATGATGATTGGGTTATTGACGTTTGTCATCATAATATCTTCATAGGTGATGTCCACAGGACCACAGCCGTGCTTGGAGACGAACCACCCCAACTCTTGATTCTAAGACCATTGTCGGTATCTTTCATGGTGCAGTTCCTAAGCGAATAAGCATGCAATATAAATTGATCTGTATTCTTAAAAAAAAATTAAGTAATTTTTGCAATATAATTAACATTAACGTTCAGTCAAAGATAAAATATAATTAAACTGACTATTATTTATAAGGAATCAAATCTTAATTTTTGGTTTAGGATGTTTTAAAAGGTAAATTACTATTATATTATTATATAGTTTAGAGATTTTTTTAACATATGTCATAATTTTGAATTTTTATCGTCGTATGTTCCAATCATGTTAATTAGTAAATATTTTTTTGGTTTTACATTTTTTAAGAGAGAAAATTAATTAGCAACCAAGCTTTATATAATTTATTTAAATACAAATACGATGTATAATTTATATTAAGCGTATATATATGGAACCCTAAAGAGGGAATATAACTGGAGGAAATTAAGAATGAGGATTTTTAAGAAGAAAGTATTGTTGAGCAATCAGCCATGGATGAACAAGAGGAGAAGACGAGAGAGATCCAGAGATGAAAGATCACAACCAAACCATATTCCTCTTGATCTAGCCTTGGAGATACTCTCAAGGCTTCCTGCAAAATCAATCATGAGATATCGATGTCTTTCAAAGCTGTGGTCTTCTTCTATAACACTTACCTAGTTTTATCAGCACATTCTCGACTCGGTCCACTTCACGATCACCGACTCTTATGGTGACCTTCTCATCAGATTCCGCAAAATATGTATTATTCTTTCCTTCACATCAGATTCCTGACAGGTCAACTTATTCTCCATTATACAGTTATGAAATAACAAACTTAGATTGGCAATATTGGCGATCCACGAGCATCCAGGGATTGATTTTAACATCTGCATTCAAGATTTGGAACCCAACCTTGAGACGGTTTTTAGCCTTACCACATCTTGGTAAACACAGCTCGAGTCCAAACGATTGGTCTTACTTATTAGGATACGATCCACTGAAGGTAAACACAAAGTACTTTGTGTACCATCTGAAGAATATAACGATCAGTCGCGGGTTCTTACATTGGGTATTCAAGAATCATGGAGACATATAACCAAAGGACGTTGCCCTGTCCATCGCCCAACTGGAACACGTGGCCGATGCTTCAATGGATTTATATATTATGAAGCTCGTCTTCTTGGTGATGATCAAGATATCATAATGAGCTTTGATGCGAAATCTGAACTTCAATCCTATAAAGTTTCCGGATAAGGGTCCATTTAGGCCCCTTTTTTTTATACCTTATGAGGGAAGGGTAGCCTTAGTTACTCATGATCATCCCTTTGATGTTGTTAAACTCTATATTTTGGAAGACGCACATGGACACGAATGGAAACGCTTTGTTCTTCGTGTACGGAGGGATTCTATATATTTCAGCGGTACTACAGATGCTGGTGAGTTTATTTTTGCTCCGTATGGTTTCTATCAAGCTTCTTATATTCTATTTTTTGATCCGAGGAGAAACAGTACTACAAAAGTATTCTTTGAAAGAATTTGGATGACTTTGGACGCCGCTGTGGACTTGCTAGCAACGACACGTTCACCATGCATGTTTTCCCAAATCACATCGAAAGCTTCTTTTCTTTGTAGGTCACCCACCTTCGATGCTCAATGCTATTTAGTGATTCTTTTATGTTTTTGCATTTTTCTGTTGTTCTTTTCTGAGAACACATATTGTGTACCTTGATGTTCTTCAGTGTTACTTTGTTCTTTTTGATCACTGAGTTCATGTGTATGCATTACTTAGATTTTCTCTTAAGCTATTTCTTGCTAAGATTTTGCATTAGAATTCTCAATACTGATTCAAGGATAAAGGAGATACTCCATAATTTCTTCAACTATGATTAATTCTATAATAATGGGAATCACCAATAAATGATTTTTAATTATCTTCTCCAGCAATTGAGATCTGTATTATTCGATCTCTTCTAATATGGCCATTATTCCAACAATGCCATACACAAAGAATGAGTCTCCTTGCATACTGGAAACCCTAGCCGCCTCCTCCTTGCAGTCAACCTAATCTCAATCCTTCACCGGTATCCGGCCGTCGTGCCGGTGCCCGGTGCCGGTGGCCCCTCTCTCTTAAATTTTGTGCTTTCCTTTTTTTTTTTATCTCTCAAGCCTCTTCTCCTTCCCCTGTCAATATGTTTGCTTGCTCTGCTGTCTCGACGATGACGTCTTTGTTCGGTGTATAGGAGGCGTTCGAGAGGTAATGGAGTAACGACGAGACATGCATGAAGGCATCTGCGGCTTCAGATCTTTTTTCTAGGTTTTCACTGGATTTGGTGTTTGGTTTTGGAGTTTGTAGACCCATCCCGTCTTTGTAGAGAGTCTCTTTGGTTGGTTTGGACCTGTCACTAGTACTTGCTTCAAGGGCCTTGTAGATTTGTACACATCCGAATCATCACTCGGCTGTGGATTTGGCAAATAAGAGAAGCTTCGTTTCTTCGGTTCTCCGTTGACGAATCTCGTAAAAAGTCACCGACTCTTTTGGTCATTAAGTGTCGGATCTATCTAGTGGTGGCGCATTTTAAGGGTGGAGCCATCCCAGCATCATCGATCAGGCTGTGGTCCTTCTCGCTGATGGGAGAAACTCTTTTGTTTCTCTTTTGCAGGTATTAGAGTGGCAGCGAAGTCCCATCTGCCAATTGCTCTGTGTGTGTGGTTCTTGGAATCAAAGATAAGGGAGACATGACATCCATATCAAATTGATTGTTTCAACGTTCTTCGCCGTTTGTTTTCATATTACTAAAAGTTATGAATCGCTTCATGGTTTTCAAGAACGAGTCACGGAATGAGTATTTCAGTTTGGTTGGTCATTCAAAGCTGAAGTACCCTTCGCGTACGTGGACATGTCAATTGTTGTGCCATCCCAGGAACATCTTCGGACATCGGGTCTGTGGTGTTGGGTTCAACAATTTTCTTATCTTATAGATTGGTGTCAATGTCAAAAGAGAAGACTAATCTTTTCGGGATCACGACGTGTTTCTGGCCACGAGTTTCCTTCATTACAAGCTGCGCTCTTCTCCAGCTGCTAGTGTGGATAAAAGTAGAGCAACAGTGTGAAGTAAATTCAACTTTGGACAGGGCAATTTTCATTGTTTCTCAGGTTTTCCGGCCTAGAATAGGGGATAGGTAAGATCATTGTGATCATTTATGCTTATCATTGTCTTATCTTTTGTTTGTAATTTGCAGGTATGTTTCTCCAAATTCAATAAAAATCCAGTGTTAACAAAAAAAAGAATGAGTCTCATGAATCCTCGGTAAATATATATCGATTGAAAAGTTGAAACACAAAAGGAAACAACAGCTGGTTATTTTGTGGTGACTCGAAGTTCCTCAAAACTTCACTTTAGGCGGTGGTGTTGAAGTTTCGAGCGATTTAGCATGGGTTCTTTTGTGGTGTTTCGAAATTTCTTAAAACGTAAGTTTAGGCGTTGATGTTGAACCTTCGATCGATTTAGCATGGGTAATTATATGGTGATGGAGTTCAAAGCTATATTCTGAAAGATGCACATGGACACGACTGGACACATCAACGCTTTCTAGGTGTACTTTGTAAAAGGGAATGGGTGATTCATATAAGTTGCAAAATGAATGTAAGAGGGTGGAAATTTTTGTTCTCAGCCTTGTAATAATATCGTTGGAGAAGTTTTTGAGATGGTGGACAGTGGAAACATCGATACTCTCAGTTAGCTTGACCATTTATATGCTTGTTACTAATTAAGTTAAGCTAAGTTTAAGAAACAAAGAAAGCTTTCAGGCTACATATAGCTGATGTTTTAATTTTATGTCGTTCCTTTGATCCGTGCTTTTAAATAGAGTAGTTTTAATGTGAAATGGTTGTATACACTAAACTCACAGACCAAAGTTATGACCAGAAAATTGTCAAGCAATCAATTGAAGGGTCTGTTTATTATATCATTACCCCCCCACCCCCCAAAAAAATAGAAAAATTATAAACAAAGAAAAAAAATATCAAAAAGTCATATATGTTAAAGATAATGATCCAAAAAGATAAGATTGATTTTGGATTGTGATTACCCATTAGCTTACTATATAAATATTTGTGTTCTTCTTACGTCGGTGTACTTTACCGACTTACTACTCCTATAAATAGGAGTTCATTTGTTGTTGTAAGTGATAGTAATAAGAGCAAGAGATCAAAGTCATTTGTGTTCATTATCTCACATTTCTTTTGTTACTTTCCAAACACATAAAGAACAATATACTAATATATTAACACTTATAAATAAACATAAATATTTCCTTATCTCATCTAATTCACAACACGTTATCAGCACGAAGCTCTGAACAACCGAGGTTTATCAATCCGAAAGATCTTAAACCAGCCGAGGTAATGTTTAAATTTATGTGTTTCAATATATTTAATTCATTTAAATTTTATTATTGTTCCAGAGTGAGAGACTAGGTCTTCTCAGTTTATTTTTCGGGATGATAGGCGTTGGTTTCCCCGACTGATCGTTATGGTAGGCTATACCTTCACGATCAGGGAAACCATGGTAGGCTTTGCCTCCATGAATTGAAAAAAAAGGGTTACGTGGAAGGCTTTGCTTCCGTAAATAAAAAGAAAATGTCAAAAATGGTAGATTAAGTCTCCTCGGACCTTGAAATAAGAAAATATCAAAATGGTAGACTTTATCTCCTCTGATCTTGAAAACAAAAAGTAAAAGTCAAAATGGTAGACCATGTCTCTTCGGACTTCGAAAAATATTGATCAATATGGTAGTCTATGACTCCTCGGATTATGTGGTAGGCTAAGCCTCCAATTTTATTTATTGCTCTTTAAATTTCTGCAATTTAATTTATGCATATAATTTATGCTTTTAAATTATGCATTTAAATTTCGGTCTTTATATTTTATATTATTTTTTTATAAGAACGGTTATCATGTCAAATTTGACAAAGCTCGAAGTAAATGCCTTTTTATATGATCTGGGCAGTAGGTGTAGAGATACACCTGAGAGAAAATGAGCTTTGAAAAATCATCGATAAGTTAAAACTATATCGGATGAGAAAAAGAAAAGCGATGATATTTTACATCACTTTGATGATGGTTTATAAGATGAGGTGTATCATGAGAAAAGATTTAGAAGATATTTGATAATCAAATCCTTGAAAGAAAGGATTCACTAAATAGTTGGAGTTGATTTAAATCCTCCATGAAAAAAAAAATAGAAATCATATACTAAACCATCAAGTCGGTCCTATTAGAAAAGGACGAGGGTGTAGATGCGGTTGAAACCGCTATCATGGTCGTGGAAGAGGACGAGGAAGAAGATTCCGTCCCTATGAGAATAATGAGAACTTCCACGAAAATGAAAGTGGTCGGGTAATAAAAGGCAAACAAAAAAGGTTTGCTACAGATGCGGCAAGAAAGAATTTTGGGTACGTATTTGTTGTATTCCCAAATATTTAGTCGATCTGTATCGAGAATCAAAAAGAAAAAAAAGAAAAGAAGTATATTAAACTTCGTCTCTTATGAGCCCGAACCATTTTTCATAGCTTGAATACTCATCTTGATGATTCAGATTTTCTGGTTGGTCCAGAAAATGAAAATAAAATATCGACGTGATATGAGAATTATCTTCCGGAATAAGATTTTGAGATTCAGGATGGAGATAGATATACATGGCAGATATTGGATCATCGTACATGACTACTAAAGGTAACAAATATTTCTCCTCTCTCAAAATAAGTAAGTATAATATCTATTACTATAAAAATTATTATTGGCTCTAGAGGAGCTTATGATGAAAAGACATGTACACTACAAAAAAAATCTACATTGATAGCACATTGTTATAACACGTTTTGCTGAACTGCTGTTGTAAATGATTTAAATATTTTCGTATTATATTATAGCATTAGATAAACGCTATGGCAGAGTGAAACCTAAAATAGCACTTAATTAATGTTATTTTAAAAATTAAGCGAGCGGGAATATAAAGTTATAGATACCACCAACACTTAGAGAATTATTAGATTTAAGCGCTAATATTTTTCAAGTGGCTTCAACAATGCTATCAAAAGACCTATAATATCATTTTTATAATGCTAAGAAAAGCTCTTTGAACCCCTAAACTCTAAACATGTTTTAAACTCTAAACATTGTTTTAAACCCTAAACTTTAAAGACAACCTTTAAACCTCTAATCTTTTCATACTATAACTTCAAATCTTAAAATTAAAATCAAAATTTAATCTTTTTAATCTTAATCTATAATTTCCTAAACACATATCTTTAATCTTTAATCAAATTCTATATCTTAAATCTTAACTTCAAACGTAAACTAAATATTCAATACTCTAAATATAAACTTCAAATCTAAATTATTAAATATTTAACTACAAATCTTCTAGTATTCAAATCTATTATTTTCCAATCTTAATCCAAAACACTAAATTTTAACCCTAAACCTCATATTACAACATCAACACCTTAAATCATAAAACTAAATTTTACTCTTAATCATATTTTTTTTTTGTAAATCATAAAATATAAATTTGAAACTTTTCAAATTTTGAGTCAAACATACAAATTTATAAACGAATTGTAAATCGGATTTTTTATAAACATGCAAATTTAAAAATGATGACCAAAATCATAATGTTAATATTAATCTAATATTTTCAAACTTAAACATCAATTCATAAATTAAATATCAGTTTATTAGGTTAAAAAAATAAAAATTTAGACTTAAATTATAAACTACAAAATATTAATTTTGAAATAAGATATAACTAATAAAAATCACTTACAAAACAAATTATCAAATATGGAAAGACAAAACAAAAAATAAAAATAGAAAAACAGAAACAAAATTGTCTGGCCAATCAGATTAAAATACATGGATCACACTTTTGAACCGTTAGATTAACTTAGATCTAAAGGTTAAGATTTATTCCTTTTAATCTTTATTTTTATTTTCTTCTTCTCTCTCTCTCTCTCACTCTCAACTCCACTACAGAGATCTGGCCTTCATGTTCTTCTCCTTCATTCTCATCTCTCCCATCCCTCTCCAAGCTTACTGTTTCTCTCATCTCTCCTATCTCTCTCCACGCCTCTCTCATCTCTCCCATCTCTCTCCCACCGCGTCTCCTCCTCGTCTCACCCCCACCGGGGTCGCCCTCCCACCACCACCAGGTTCGCCCGCCCACCACCACCACGGTCGCCCTCCCACCACCACCACGGTTGATCTCTCTCTCTCTTTATCTCTTTGCATCTTCTCTATGTTTCTGTAGTATGAATCTGATGTTGTTTTGTTTTGGTAAAGATAGTTGGGGAGGCAAGGTTCATGGTGGCTGGAGGAGGCAAGGTCCATGGCGGCTTGAGGACGGAAGTCTCGTGGCGGCTGGAGGAGGCAAGGCTCATGGCTGTTGGAAGAGGGGCAAGGATATGGAGGAGGCGGCTGCAGTTTTTTTTTTTTTTAGGTTTAGATTTGGTTTAGTGTAACCCGTGTTAGAGAAATTGTAGTGGTCTGAGTTTATGTTATGATTTCTGGTTAGTTTTGTAAACCAAGATTAATTTGTAAACCAATTTTAATATATAAATAAAATTTATTTTAATTTCAATATAAAAAAAATTTCAATTTAATATTAAATTATTCTATTTCGAATTATAATTAATTTTTGTTAATTGCAGAAAGATCAATCATAGCACGAATATATAAATCGTAATCAATTTGTAACAAAAAAATAGTGTTATATTTAAGTTAATAACATCACTGAAATATTATCGTATCTGCACATTTCATAGCATTTAAATAAATGTTATCGTAGAGGGATACCTATGATGGCTGCCGATGACATAGCATTTCAAGTTTCGCTATGAAAGTCCTACCATAGCGTTTATCGTGTGCTAATAATGTGCATATTTCTTGTAGTGGTACAAAAAAAAGATGGGAAAATTATAGATGAGTGGTAAACCTGAAGTTTACTGATATATAGCCATCTCCAATAATGTTATCGTCATTATTGTGAAATGCTGAAAAACTAGAAGTTTTTCACATATAGCATGTCAAGAAAATAAAGGAAACCAACATGGGTGATGAATCATCAAACAATTTCATTATATGTGATTTCTTTAAGCAGACCCCAAATTAAGATCTCACTCTAAAGGATTTGAAACATAATTCATCCCAAAATGGGAAAACTGAATATGTTATTGGTTCTAGAGTGGGATTCAGTACAAGATTTTAGACATGGAGTGTCATCATCTCGAGGGGGAGAATTAAAGAATCCTAGTGAGTGGAACATTGAGCAATTATGTTCGCACTTGAAAAAAGAACTTGATAAAGTAAATTCAAGTAAGATGGTCCCCATGATCGGGTGTAAACATGCAGTTGTGCATGTAATAAAGACATAAACAATCCAAAAGGATAAAGTATATGGATAATTAGAAATGTGCTCGCAAGTTTGCTAAAAGCATATGATAAACTGATGGAATGAGATATGTGAAATGGATTACTATGAAAAGTAGGATAATTCATTTATAAAATGGCTGCCAGACATTTTGATGAAATAATGATATCTCATATTCCAGCCGAAAATGCTCCAATAAGAAAATGTGTCCTAAACGGACGATATATGAGTCTATAGCACGCTAGAGACGTGATAGACCATTTTGGTTCCAAAGAGTCCTCGAAAAGGAGCAAAAATATGAATAGAGGATGAATCTCGTGAAGAGACTGTTGATATGGTTAATATTACAGTCATGTACCTGGGTAAATCATCGATGATGATAAAGAGATTTCGATTAATCATATTAGTACGAATAAAAAGATGAAACCAAAGAGAAAATAGACTGTCGACAATAAAATGAAAGCGCGCTATATAAATAAGGATTATGAATCTACCTCTATGTATGAGGGTAGAGTGAATTGATTGGCCATCAATTCGATATAAAGCTCGTTAGAAAACGAGAAATGTTTGGACCAAAAGTCCAAGGTATATATTTCTCCAGAAAATGAAATGAAAGATGACCTTGAGGTATGAAAAACGGCTTGTTCTAAGGTCACTGGAGAAAATCTAAAATAGATGCAGTATATTGAAATGTCTGGCATGACATAAACGACTTGAGTTGCATCTTGATATTTAGTAGTCCCTGGAGAGTTAAAGATGTTCTCGGGAATGTATAAAACTCTGGAAGAGTTAGAACATGCCACATATATAAGGTATCTTGAACCAGTAACTGGTGATATATTTACGGCATGGTTTGCCGATTGCCATTTAAAGAGGATGAATTTCCAGCGTTAGGGGGAGGAATTAAAGGAATTCCTAAAGAGATTACATGGTGTACACAGTTGTTGTTACACTTTGGTCCCCTACGAATCAAAGAGAGCTGGAAATTCAGGAAATTGTGCATTTGCATAATTTGGCAAACCAGTTACCAAATGAGTTCACAGATACAACATGATATACCCGCTGAAAATGTTCCATCAATAGTTGATGTTTCTAAAGAACAAACTGATGGTAACAAAATGAATGAGCCTAGGGTTCAGTTAAAGAGGGGGAGACTAGCGGGTTCTAAAGATAAAAATCCCCGGAAAAAAAAAAATTGTTGAGCAAAGCAGAAAGGTTCGGAAAGAACCTGATATTTAAAGATGTCTGAAAAAAGGCATAAGTGGAAAGGTTCCAGAAGAATCTGATACTGAAAATGTTTGAAAGAAGGCACAGATGAAAAGGTTCAAGAAGCACCAAATAAAGATATGGATCCAGATGACGAGAAGGGTACAGAAAAAAGTATGAGATTTCCATCAACTACGCCCTTGATGAAAAGTAATAGATAAAAAATGTTGATGGAATGTTCTCCTTTTCTGTGTCCAAAGATATCGATCATGAAAAGGATGATCCCGATCCAAAGTCCATTTTGGAATGTTTTTGGACTTATAGTCATAATGCCTGAGAATATAAATCCTATTGGGTATAAGTGGGTATTCGTGTGAAAAGTAACACGATATAAAGCCTGATTAGTTGCCCAAGGTTTTTCTCAGAGACCGGGAATTGATTTTGAAGAAACATATTCCCCAGTAATGGATGCAATTATGTTTAGATTTTTGATGAGCCTAATGGCGTCTAAAAATCTTGAAATGCATCTCATGGACGTTTTGGCTGCATATTTGTATGGACCGTTGGATAATGATATATGTATAAAACTCCCTGAGGGATTGAAAATGCTAGGGGCATTGAAAGAAAAATCCATGGAGATTTGTTCGGTCAAGTTACAGCGATCAATTTACGGATTAACGCAATCCGGACGCATGTGGTACAATCGCTTAAGTCAATATCTTTTGAGTAAAGGATATGTGAATAATGCGATATGTCCATGCGTTTTTATAAAGAAATCGTCATTTGGCTTTGTGATCATTTCTGTATATGTAGATGACCTGAACATAATTGGAACTCAAAAGGAGGTTGATGATGCTCGAACTCATATGAAAGAAGAGTTCGAAATGAAAGATCTCGGCAAGACAAAGTTTGTCTTGGGGGCTCCAGACAGAGCATCTCGGAGAAGGAATATTTGTGTATCAATCAAACTATACGATTAGGTTATTGAAACACTTTTATATGGACAAAAGTGACTCTTTTGAGTACTCCAATGGTAAATAGATCTTTCGATGTTAAAAGAGATGTTGTTTTAAGAGATCCCGGTAAGATCTTATATAAATAAGTACTTTGGAGATGCTAATGGTAATAAAGTATATGTGAGCTTATATGTCTTGCGAGTTGTATTTGATTAAATATACTTTTAGACACTAATGTATTTGCGAGACATAGCTCATTTCCTATTTATGGAAATTAGAATGGCGTCGAGAACATATCCGTTCTCTCCAAGGTACATTTGATTTAGGGTTAATATATTTTAGAAAACCCGAGTTTGGTATTGTTGGTTTTGCAGATGCAGGATACTTATCAGATCCTCATAAGGCTCGATCGCAAACTGGCTATGTTTTTACAATTGGTGGAACCGCGATCGCTTGGCGGTCCCAGAAACAAACTCTGGTTGCGACATCTTTGAATCATGCAGAAACTATTGTGCTTCACGAAGCATGTCGAGAATGTGTGTGACTTCGGTCAATGAGTCACCACATACAAGAATCAAGCGGAATAGTCAATGAAAAAGAGTCGACGAAAATATTTGAAGACAATTCGGCGTGTGTCGCTCATCTTAAAGAAGGCTACATTAAGAGTGATAGAACAAAGCACATCCCTCCAAGATTTTTCTCGTACATAAAGGAGCACGAGATAATTAAAGAGGTGGACATCGAATATGTACGGTCATGCGAAAATCCGGCTGACTTGTTCACCAAAGCTCTTCCAACTACAACATTCCGAAAACACGTTTATGGTATCGGAATGCGGCATTTGCGTGACCTGTGACGAGAAAACTAGGTCCACTATTTTCAGGGGGAGAGTACGGCAGTGTACTTTTTTTCCCTTGTCATGGTTTTTGTCCCAAAGGGTTTTTCCATGACTAGGTTTTTAACGAGGCACTACGTAATATAAAAATGGATAATCAAGAGGAAGTGTTAAAGATAATGATCCAAAAAGATAAGGTTGATTTTGGATTGTGATTATCCATTAGCTTACTATATAAATATTTGTTTTCTTCTTACGTCGGTGTACTTTACCGACTTACTACTTCTATAAATAGGAGTTGATTTGTTGTTGTAAGTGATAGTAATAAGAGCAAGAGATCCGCCACCTGGGTTCGAATTCCGGCCACTGGGGAATTAACATTTCGGCATTGCCAGGGACAGAAGACCGACACGTGACAACATGTGACTAGTTTGGATCACTTCTGTAGGACCAGGATACCTCTGTATAATTCAAAAAATAAAAATAAGAGCAAGAGATCAAAGTCATTTGTGCTCATTATCTCACATTTCTTTCGTTACTTTCCAAACACATAAAGAACAATATACTAATATATTAACACTTATAAATACACATAAATATCTCTTTATCTCATCTAATTCACAACAATACATTCCAATTATTGTTGATAAACTTACAAACTAACTCACAAACAAAACAACGAAATGTTTGTTGAAATTTTTTACTTGTTTTCAACATCAAATTTACCAAAAAGCTTATTTGGGACACATAGGGAAGCTAAGTTTTCCACCGAAGATAACATTGGCGTTGTCACAAAGAGCTCCGACCAAACCTCCTGACGCCGAGGGATGTCCTCCTTTGTCACCTACAAAGTTCAATTCCACGTCAACGACGCTGACTCCTTTGCACGGTACTGATTTGCTGCACATGATCTGAACTTCGTCTTTTGTAATTGTTGTTCCTCTTACGTTCTTGAACAGCACATTGCTTATCGCAACTTTTGAATCCTACAAACACACACAAAAAGTTTATTTTCGTAAACTGCTGAATGATCAAGTGAAGTTTTGGTTTGAAATTTCCACGGGTATATCTTACTCCGCCTCTTGAGCCGTAATTTTGGTCAATGATGATTGGGTTCTTGACGTTTGTCATCATAATATCTTCAAACGTGATGTCCACAGCCGTGCTTGGAGACGAACCACCCCAACTCTTGATTCTAAGACCATTGTCAGTATCTTTCATGGTGCACTTCTTAAAGTGAATGCCGGCAACATTCTCCTCGTTCGGGTACTTACCAAGACTACCGACACTTAGGCCGTGTCCTGGGCCACAAGTCACGCGCTCGACGGTTACATTGGTGGAACCACGACCGACTGAGATACAATCGTCTCCTGTAGCTATTAAACTGTCAACGATGTGAACGTTGACCGCATTGCTCAAATGGATACCATCGGTGTTGGGACTTTCAGCAGGGGCAGTAATCTTGATGTTTTGGACGTTGACATTTGTAGTTTTTACCAAGAACATGTGGAAGGCCTTTGCGTTGACCGAGCTAATGCCGGAAATGTCAAGGTTTAAGATGTTTCTGAATTTTAGAGACTGCATGCAGGTGTAAGTCTGATCAGTACAAAAGTATTAGTTAATAATATTATTATTAACTTAAATCTTACCGTTGGAGGAAGATTGCAGTCCACCTTTTTACCACAGCCATCTGCTTTCCAAACGGCTTCACCTTTGCCGTGGAATGTGCCGGGTCCGGTGAGGACGACATTATCGACATGTTCGAATAAGAACCATTCAGGAGTCGGGTATCCGCTTGGTGGAGCGATGATTGTGCCCTGAACTTCGACGGTCACTTTGCTCTTGCATGGACCAGCAAAAATTACTGGACCAGCCAAGAAATCTCCTTTAGGGACTAGTAGCGTTGCTGGTACAGGACTGGCACACACTTGGAGCCATGTGTTTAGAAACGCCTGTCGTACAAATTTTTTAGAAGAAAGAAACCATTTATTTTATTTTTTGTTATTTTTATTTTATTTTTTTTATTATTATTATTATTTTTAAGAAACCATTTATTATTGGATAAATGTTTCTTGTCATGTGTATTTTACTAATAATAACAGTAACTTAAATTATGAAGCGAAACTCAAGCTAATTCCATAAAATTAAAGAAATATCACCTTGGAAGAATCGGTGGCACCATTTCCCACTGCTCCATTCTTAGTAATATCAAAGACCGTAGGGTTTCCGGCAACAGCGGCAAGGCCACGGCGGGCACCGAGATATTCACCATTAGCTATACAAGAACCTAACACCACGGTCATTAAGATTAATGAGCCTACATTAGTATTATTTGCCTTGGCAACCAAACTTCTCGCGCTAGCCATGGTGGTAATATTTTTTTTTTTTTGTTCTTTTTTTTTCTTTTAAAAATGTGTTGACAAATTTAAAGTGATTTGATCATTGGAGGATTCATGATGTTTTATAGGTTCGTTTGTGTGCTACTTTTAGATTTTTTTTTTTTTTTTACTTTTAGATTTTACTCAAATTAAAACGTGATCCGCAAAAAAAAAATGGAAAACTATTTTGAACAAACTTATATGTGTATGCATATTTATACACCTCTGAAAGTTTTGCCTTCCCCTATGTAGGGACTTTAGTGTTATATTAACACCTAGGCAAATTACAGAGTTTTGATAACACCAAGTTACCAACTTCATCAATTCATTTATCATTTAATTTAACTCTGCTTTTGATGTATGAATATACCAGATTGTAGTGCTCGTTACAAACTTTACAATGAGCCAATAATCTGATAACGACCACTGCCGGTTTGGCCGGAAAAGTCAAAACACTCACTTTTCAGAAACTGTGTCCCAACACAATGTAGTAAGACCACTAGATTTAGTCACACTAACCACCGTGTTTATCTATCTCTCTTCCAAGTGCATCCACACTTCTGGATTTTGCTCGGTTTCTGAGCCACTGCAACAGCTTTCTGTGGTTTCATCTGAGCAGCCAGCTCCTAAGCTCGCTTAACAGCTTCAAAAATTTGACTAGAAGTTTCCGATGCATTAGAAACAGAACGTGTCTAACTAACTTGAGCGTTGTTCTTATCAAACTCCATAGGCACATCTTCAAACTTGCTCCTCCTCGTGGCCACCATAAAATTTAGTGTTGTAATGCTTTGAATCTGCTTTTTACCTAAAGCGCTGAAGTGTCCACGTCAAAAACTTTTTTTCAGCATTTTGGAGTTATATGGAAATCTGAGTTACCTAGGGCACTAAAGTGTCCACTTCAGAAAACATGTCTTCACCATTATATATATCTTGTTTTTCCTCTAAACATAAGTAGCAGCTGAAATAAAGAGCAATCTCATAAGTTCTTCTTTTAGATAGATTTATGTAAATATTTCATTAATAAAAATCTATCTTTGCCCGTGGAGGTAGCCTATTGGTGAAGCACATTAAATCTTGTGTTCTTTTCGTTTATTGCGTTTACCTATCTATGTGTTCCACATCTTCTCTTCTCGCATCCGTCGCAACAAACTGGTATCAGAGCCTCAGGTTTGTAATCTCGTGAAAAGATGTTTGGGATAAACGCGAAAATCGACAAGTTTCAATCTCTGGCAGATAAAGATGCAAGCTTTGTTAAAGAAACAAGGCATCTTGACACCTTTGTCAGGAAAGAAGACTGATTATGCTGAAATGGAAGTTCTGGAAAAGAAGGTGTTCTCAACAATCTTGTTTTGTCTAGCAGACGAAATTATTGTCAAAGTTTAGGATGAGAAATTGGCTGCTAGGTTATGGTAGAAGTTAGAGAGCTTGTACATGACAAAGTCTCTAAAGAACAAGCTACTTCTGAAGCAATGTCTTTTTGCTCTAAGAATGCATGAATGAGAGATTTGTTTGCAGAGTACGTTGAGGTACCTGACGGCAATATTAAGATGACAAATGATTTTATCTGCAAGATTGTTGGGATCGGCTCGATCAAGCTCAAGACACATGATGGTAGATTCTTCACATTGAACGAAGTCATGCATGTTTCGTCAATGACGAAGAACTTGATATCAATGAGTCTGTTGGACAGTAAAGGTTTCAAGTATTCAGCTGGAGATGGAGCTCTAAATGTCTACAGAGGTTTAGATGTGATCTTGAAGGGTTTCATGCATGGTACTCTGTATTTGTTGAAGGGTTCTACAGTGACTAGTTCAGCAAATGTTTGCATCACTAGAGGTTCGCAAAGAAGATACGACTAATCTATGGCTTATGACTAGTACAGCAAATGGTTGCATCACCAGAGGTTCGCAAAGAAGATACGACTAATCTATGGCTTATTAGGCTTGAGCATATGAATGAACGTGGGATGCAAATTCTGTCAAAGAAATATCTTCTATGTGGTCACAAAACCAAGAATCTAGAGTTTTCTAAGCACTGTGTTTTTGGGAAACTACACAAGAAGAGTTTTCCTAAGACGATTCATAGGGAAAAAGGCACATTGAATTACATCCATGCGGATTGTTGGGGTCCTCCAGAGTGGAGTTGCTGAAAGGTCACAATATTTTGTGTCTATGATTGATGACTATTAGAGGAAGACTTGGATATTCTTCATGAAGCACAAAAGTGAAGCTTTCGATCAGTTCAAGGAACGAAAAGCGCTGGTGGAGAATCAAACATGAAAGAAGTTCAATCAGTTTTGTAAGGATGCAGGGATTGCTAGGCATCTTACAGTCAGGGAAACACCACAGCATAATGGTGTAGCTGAACGGATGAATCAGATATTGCTGAGAGAGCGAGGTGCATGCTCTCAAATTCAGGATTAGCGAAATGGTTTTGGGGTGAAGCTGTGAATACAACTTGCTACTTGATTAATCTTCGTTCCCACATAGGCATCGAGTGCAAAATACCTTCTAAGGTGTGGTCAGGTAAATATGCTGATTACTCAATTCTGAGAGCCTTTGGTTGCACTGTTTACTATCATGTGAACGATGGTAAACTTGAGCTGAGAGCAAAGAAGGGAGTATTTATGGGCTACGGTGATGGAGTCAAGGGATACAGGGTATAGTCTCCATCAGAAAACCGAGTGGTTTTAAGCTGTAACATTTTCTTTAATCAATGTTCCATGATTAAAAGCCAAGCAGAGTCCAGTTTTGAAGCATATAAGGGTAGCACTGATAAACAGGTGGAGCTGCAGAATGATAATAAAGTGGTTGATCTGCAGCACCATACAGAAAATCAGGACGAGCAAGCAGGAGATGTTCAGATGGAAGCTCAACCATCTGAGGTTACAAGACTTAGCTTTGCTAAGGATCGACCAAGAAGGGTCGACGTCAGACCACCAAAGAGATATTGTTTTGAGGTTATGGTGGGTTATGCATTACAGGTTGCAGAGGAAGTGGATACTTATGAGCCATCCACTTACAGAAAAGTTGTTTCTAGTCCTGAATCTGAGAAATGGCATATTGCAATAGGAGACGAAATGGAGTCTCATGAGAAGAATCATACATGGGATCTGGTTACATTACTATCAGAGAGAAAGGTGGTTACTTGTAAGTGGGTCTACAAGATCAAGGATGGAGTTACACCGGTAGAAGGAGTTAAGTATAAGGCTCGAATTGTTAAAATATGCTTTAGTCAGAGAGAGAGAGTAGACTACAATGAGATATTCTCACCAGTGGTCAGACATACTTCCATCAGAGTGTTGCTAGCAATAGTGGCGCGTCAGGATTTGGAGCTTGAGCAACTTGATGTGAAAGTTGCTTTCTTTCATATATAGTTGGAAGAAGAGATATATATGCTCAGCCAGAGGGTTTCCAAATTCCTGGAAAGGAAGACCAAGTTTGCAGGTCGAAAAAGTCCTTTTATGGACTTAAGCAACCTCCCAGACAGTGGTACAAGAGGTTCAACAGGTTTATGATCAAGTTGGACTATAACCGAAGTCCTTATGATTGGTGTGTCTATATGAGCAAGTTGGAAGATGAGTCTTTCATCTATCGGGTGTTCTATGTGGATGACATGTTGATAGCTACTAAGAACATGTGTGACATGCATTCTGAAGCTGGTAGAGTTGTTGGGCTCTGAATTTGAAATGAAAGATTTGGGTGCAACAAAGAAGATCTTAGGGATGGAGATCTTCAGAGATAGGGAAAAGAAGAAGTTATTTTAATAAAAAGAAGCATATATTAATAAGGTGCTGGCAAGATTTGGGATATCTTCTGCGAAGCCTCAACACACTGAGCGCCATCTTACCATATATGGTGCTCAGTCTTAAGAGGAGATGGAGTATATGTCATGGGTTCCTTATGCAAACGTTGTAGGAAGTTTGATGTATGATATGGTATGTACAAGATCAGATCTTGCACAAGTAGTCAGTGTTGTCAGCAGGCTTATGCGACAACCAGGAAAAGAACACTGGACTGCTGTGAAGAGAATTCTCCAGTACCTGAAAGGTACATCTGATGTTGGTCTCGTCTATGGAGGTGGGAATCCGGGCCTGGTTGCAGGCTATTCTGATTCTGATTATGCAAGCGATGTGGACAGCATATGATATGTGACCAGCTACGTATTTGCTTTGGGTAGTTCTGTGGTTAGTTGGAAGGCGACGCAGTCAACAGTGACTTTGTCTACTACTGAGGCAGAGTATATGGCTTTGACATAAGCTGCTAAGGAAGGATTATGGTTAAGAGGACTGGTAAATGATTTACATCATGATCAGGCTACAGTGTATTGTGATAGCTTGAGTGTTATCTGTCTAGCCAAGGATCAGGTTCATAGAACCAAGCATATTGATGTGAGGTATCACTTTTTGCAAGATGAGAAGAAGAGTCAAGTGAAGAAAGTGGGAACTACTGATAATTCCACTGATATGTTCACTAAGTCGGTTACTCACAGCAAGTTCAAACATTTTTTGGATTTGTTAAACATCTCGATCTGTTAATCTAGTCCCGAGTGGGAATCTAGCCCCAAGAGGGCATCTGGTCCTAAAGGACATCTGGCTGATGAAGAACGTCTGGCTCTAGTTGAGCGTCTGGCCCTAAAGGGCATCTGGTTCATCATAGCATCTGGTTCTAAAGGACATCTAGCTGATGAAGAACGTCTGGCTCTAGTTGAGCGTCTAGTCCTGAAGGGCATCTGGTTCATCATATCATCTGTTCCGCTAGGACATCTGATCCGAAAGAACGTCTGAAGAAAAGAGAGAGTCTAGTACATCTGGCACTGCTGATAATGCTTCTGGTACATTGGTTTTTGGAAGATTTAAGTCAAGGTGAAGATTTGTTGTAATGCCTTGAATATGCATTTCACCTACAGCGCTGAAATGCTCACTTCAGAAACATGTCTTCGGTACTTTAGAGTTGTAGGGAAATCTGAGTTACCTAAAGCACTGAAATGTCCACTTCAGAAAATGTGCATCTTGCATTTTGATGCTCTACAAAATCCGAATCTGTTTGGACTTTAGTGCTAGGGTTTCTAGGAGATAAGATACCACTATATATATCTTGTGCCTCTTATAAACTTAATTAACAGCTGAAATAGAGAGCAATCTTATTCTAGACAGATTTCTGTAAATACTTTATTAATAAAAGTGTCTCTTTATCAGTGGAAATAACCTATTGGTAAACCAGTTAAATCTTGTGTTCTTTTCATTTATTGCGTGTATCCATCTGTGCGTTCCGCGTCTGTCTGTTCTTATCGCTTCCGTCACAACACTTAGGTTTCTTGATTCCTTCCCTAGCCCCATTCTCTTTGCTCTCTGTCTTTCCTCTTTTTCCTCTCTTCTATCTCCTTCCTTACTTCCTTCGTGATGAGATATTGATCTGAATCACGACGCTTCGGATCGTGGATGCTATTGGAGTCTCTTCTTATCTTTTTCCATGATGAATGTTTTGGGGGAATTCATTTAAGCAAGGGCATTATTTATACACGACATCAATTTATTTCCCTAGTGCACTCGAAAGTTTATGCCCTTTTCCATATTCCTTTTTTTACTAGGATATTGGAAACTCCACAAGAAAATTCTCAGCAATCTATCAATATTTTTCTGACAGTATTTGATTCTCGGAATACTTCTTCTGAGTTTGTTTTCGTGTCTAAGAGAAACGATGGCATGACTAATTGGGGAAAAGGGTCATTTTAGACCCCAACAATTTGCGTCGTGCATTTTTATCCAAACAAAACATAAGTGCGAAATCATTCCTGAACTGAGATTTTTAAAAATATTTCGACCCAAACTTGACTCCGTAACATAAAATCCTACGTCAACCGTAAAACCATGCTTAGTCGGATAAAGGAAAAGTGTCGATTTCAACCCGTACAATTTTGGTCATGCCTTTTTAGACCTGAACAATAAGTAAGTGCGATTTCATACCTAAACTGAACAATATTTTGAATTTTATACCCGAACTGAACGATAGTTTGAATTTCAAAGAAAATTACTCTGACTAATGTTTGGTTAGTCAACCGTTATTTTTGAGCGAGTCAGTGTCTAGACAGAGATGACGTGTCGAGGAGAGTTAAAACGACGTCGTTTTAGCTAAAATAATAAAATTCCGTCACTTGGAGGGCCGAACCCACGATAGGCAAGTGAATTAAACGAACACTTTGCCATCAATTCGGTAATGCCCCGGTTCATGCTAATTCATTTTTAAATGAAGAAACTAATCTCCGCTCTTGTCTACGTGTTGTAGCCGGAGCTACTCTTTTTGGCTCCCAACATTTCTTTCTCATGCGATTTTAAAATGTTCATTACTATCAAAAATAAAACTTCCTAAAGACTGAAACTTCTGAAATTGGCAACTGAGAGAGAGAGAGCCAGAGAGAGAAGAAGTTAGTGATTTCTTTACCTGTTTTGGTACCTATATAATTTAGTATATATGTATATTTTACAAAACTTGTCTTAGTCAAGTGGTTTAATGCTCAGTTTAGTGCTTCTCTAGGCATGTGTTTGAGTCATAGTGTGTTTTTTTAATTAGTTTAGTTAAAACGACTTCGATTGACAAACCAAAAGTTAGTCAAAGTAGTTTTTTATGTTAATATTAAAGTTTGAATAAGAAAATCAAATTACTATTTAGTTTGGGTATGAAATCGCACTTATTCATTGTCCAAGTCTGAAAAGGCACGGCCAAAATTGTACGGGTTGAAATCAACACTTTTTCCTTATCCGACTAAGCATGGTTTAACAGTTGAAGTTAGTCAAGATAGAATTTCATGTTATATAGTCAAGTTTGGGTTTAAATGGTTTTAAAAATCTCAGTTTATGAATGATTTCGCACTTATGTTTTGTTTGGGTCTAAAAAGGCATGACGCAATTGTTGGGGTCTAAAAAAATACTTTTCCCAGACTAATTGTTGTTGATTTTATGTGGAAGAGAATATAAACAAGCTAACTAATTATTTGTACGTAAGAGAATCCAGGAACTTGTTCAAACTTCAGACATACTGTTTGTTATCAAAGCACATAGGAATTTGTCGCCAGGTATTTGACCAAATAGGATCATCATGTTTCTATAGAGCCTATCACTAGAATTGCATGGGCCTCATTTGAATACTAGGAAAAATGTAAATCACTGGACTGGACACATCAACGCCTTCTAGGTGTAGTTTGTAAAAGGGAATGGAGGATTCGTATACGTTTTCAAATTAATGAATTTAAGAGGGTGGAAAGTTTTTGTTCTCAGCCTTGTAATAATATCATTGAAGAAGTTCTTGAGATGGTGGACACTGGAGACAACGATACTCTCAGTTAGCTTGACCATTTATATGCTTGTTACTAATAAAGTTAAGCTAAATTTAAGAAACAAAGCAAGCTTTCAGGCGACAGATAGCTGATGTTCTAATTTTATTTTGTTCCTTTGATCCGAGCTTTTAAATATAGTTTAATGTGAAATGGTTGTATACAACTATACACTAAACTCATCACAGACCAAAGTTATGACCAGAAAATTTCAAGCAATCAATTGAAGGGTCTGTTTATTATATTATTACCACAAAAAGAAATTATAGTCATAGAAAAAAATATCAAAAAGTCATATAATCCAATTATTGTTGATAAACTTACAAACTAACTTACAAACAAAACAAAAAAATGTTTGTGGAAACTTTTGATTTGTTTTTCAACATCAAATTATGTATATAAAAAAAAGCTTATTTGGGACACATAGGGAAGCTAAGTTTTCCACCGAAGATAACATTGGCGTTGTCACAAAGAGCTCCGACCAAACCTCCTGACGCCGAGGGATGTCCTCCTTTGTCACCTACAAAGTTCAATTCCACGTCAACGACGCTGACTCCTTTGCACGGTACTGATTTGCTGCACATGATCTGAACTTCGTCTTTTGTAATTGTTGTTCCTCTTACGTTCTTGAACAGCACATTGCTTATCGCAACTTTTGAATCCTACAAACACACACAAAAAGTTTATTTTCGTAAACTGCTGAATGATCAAGTGAAGTTTTGGTTTGAAATTTCCACGGGTATATCTTACTCCGCCTCTTGAGCCGTAATTTTGGTCAATGATGATTGGGTTCTTGACGTTTGTCATCATAATATCTTCAAACGTGATGTCCACAGCCGTGCTTGGAGACGAACCACCCCAACTCTTGATTCTAAGACCATTGTCAGTATCTTTCATGGTGCACTTCTTAAAGTGAATGCCGGCAACATTCTCCTCGTTCGGGTACTTACCAAGACTACCGACACTTAGGCCGTGTCCTGGGCCACAAGTCACGCGCTCGACGGTTACATTGGTGGAACCACGACCGACTGAGATACAATCGTCTCCTGTAGCTATTAAACTGTCAACGATGTGAACGTTGACCGCATTGCTCAAATGGATACCATCGGTGTTGGGACTTTCAGCAGGGGCAGTAATCTTGATGTTTTGGACGTTGACATTTGTAGTTTTTACCAAGAACATGTGGAAGGCCTTTGCGTTGACCGAGCTAATGCCGGAAATGTCAAGGTTTAAGATGTTTCTGAATTTTAGAGACTGCATGCAGGTGTAAGTCTGATCAGTACAAAAGTATTAGTTAATAATATTATTATTAACTTAAATCTTACCGTTGGAGGAAGATTGCAGTCCACCTTTTTACCACAGCCATCTGCTTTCCAAACGGCTTCACCTTTGCCGTGGAATGTGCCGGGTCCGGTGAGGACGACATTATCGACATGTTCGAATAAGAACCATTCAGGAGTCGGGTATCCGCTTGGTGGAGCGATGATTGTGCCCTGAACTTCGACGGTCACTTTGCTCTTGCATGGACCAGCAAAAATTACTGGACCAGCCAAGAAATCTCCTTTAGGGACTAGTAGCGTTGCTGGTACAGGACTGGCACACACTTGGAGCCATGTGTTTAGAAACGCCTGTCGTACAAATTTTTTAGAAGAAAGAAACCATTTATTTTATTTTTTGTTATTTTTATTTTATTTTTTTTATTATTATTATTATTTTTAAGAAACCATTTATTATTGGATAAATGTTTCTTGTCATGTGTATTTTACTAATAATAACAGTAACTTAAATTATGAAGCGAAACTCAAGCTAATTCCATAAAATTAAAGAAATATCACCTTGGAAGAATCGGTGGCACCATTTCCCACTGCTCCATTCTTAGTAATATCAAAGACCGTAGGGTTTCCGGCAACAGCGGCAAGGCCACGGCGGGCACCGAGATATTCACCATTAGCTATACAAGAACCTAACACCACGGTCATTAAGATTAATGAGCCTACATTAGTATTATTTGCCTTGGCAACCAAACTTCTCGCGCTAGCCATGGTGGTAATATTTTTTTTTTTTTTGTTCTTTTTTTTTTCTTTTAAAAATGTGTTGACAAATTTAAAGTGATTTGATCATTGGAGGATTCATGATGTTTTATAGGTTCGTTTGTGTGCTACTTTTAGATTTTTTTTTTTTTTTTACTTTTAGATTTTACTCAAATTAAAACGTGATCCGCAAAAAAAAAATGGAAAACTATTTTGAACAAACTTATATGTGTATGCATATTTATACACCTCTGAAAGTTTTGCCTTCCCCTATGTAGGGACTTTAGTGTTATATTAACACCTAGGCAAATTACAGAGTTTTGATAACACCAAGTTACCAACTTCATCAATTCATTTATCATTTAATTTAACTCTGCTTTTGATGTATGAATATACCAGATTGTAGTGCTCGTTACAAACTTTACAATGAGCCAATAATCTGATAACGACCACTGCCGGTTTGGCCGGAAAAGTCAAAACACTCACTTTTCAGAAACTGTGTCCCAACACAATGTAGTAAGACCACTAGATTTAGTCACACTAACCACCGTGTTTATCTATCTCTCTTCCAAGTGCATCCACACTTCTGGATTTTGCTCGGTTTCTGAGCCACTGCAACAGCTTTCTGTGGTTTCATCTGAGCAGCCAGCTCCTAAGCTCGCTTAACAGCTTCAAAAATTTGACTAGAAGTTTCCGATGCATTAGAAACAGAACGTGTCTAACTAACTTGAGCGTTGTTCTTATCAAACTCCATAGGCACATCTTCAAACTTGCTCCTCCTCGTGGCCACCATAAAATTTAGTGTTGTAATGCTTTGAATCTGCTTTTTACCTAAAGCGCTGAAGTGTCCACGTCAAAAACTTTTTTTCAGCATTTTGGAGTTATATGGAAATCTGAGTTACCTAGGGCACTAAAGTGTCCACTTCAGAAAACATGTCTTCACCATTATATATATCTTGTTTTTCCTCTAAACATAAGTAGCAGCTGAAATAAAGAGCAATCTCATAAGTTCTTCTTTTAGATAGATTTATGTAAATATTTCATTAATAAAAATCTATCTTTGCCCGTGGAGGTAGCCTATTGGTGAAGCACATTAAATCTTGTGTTCTTTTCGTTTATTGCGTTTACCTATCTATGTGTTCCACATCTTCTCTTCTCGCATCCGTCGCAACAAACTGGTATTAGAGCCTCAGGTTTGTAATCTCGTGAAAAGATGTTTGGGATAAACGCGAAAATCGACAAGTTTCAATCTCTGGCAGATAAAGATGCAAGCTTTGTTAAAGAAACAAGGCATCTTGACACCTTTGTCAGGAAAGAAGACTGATTATGCTGAAATGGAAGTTCTGGAAAAGAAGGTGTTCTCAACAATCTTGTTTTGTCTAGCAGACGAAATTATTGTCAAAGTTTAGGATGAGAAATTGGCTGCTAGGTTATGGTAGAAGTTAGAGAGCTTGTACATGACAAAGTCTCTAAAGAACAAGCTACTTCTGAAGCAATGTCTTTTTGCTCTAAGAATGCATGAATGAGAGATTTGTTTGCAGAGTACGTTGAGGTACCTGACGGCAATATTAAGATGACAAATGATTTTATCTGCAAGATTGTTGGGATCGGCTTGATCAAGCTCAAGACACATGATGGTAGATTCTTCACATTGAACGAAGTCATGCATGTTTCGTCAATGACGAAGAACTTGATATCAATGAGTCTGTTGGACAGTAAAGGTTTCAAGTATTCAGCTGGAGATGGAGCTCTAAATGTCTACAGAGGTTTAGATGGGATCTTGAAGGGTTTCATGCATGGTACTCTGTATTTGTTGAAGGGTTCTACAGTGACTAGTTCAGCAAATGTTTGCATCACTAGAGGTTCGCAAAGAAGATACGACTAATCTATGGCTTATGACTAGTACAGCAAATGGTTGCATCACCAGAGGTTCGCAAAGAAGATACGACTAATCTATGGCTTATTAGGCTTGAGCATATGAATGAACGTGGGATGCAAATTCTGTCAAAGAAATATCTTCTATGTGGTCACAAAACCAAGAATCTAGAGTTTTCTAAGCACTGTGTTTTTGGGAAACTACACAAGAAGAGTTTTCCTAAGACGATTCATAGGGAAAAAGGCACATTGAATTACATCCATGCGGATTGTTGGGGTCCTCCAGAGTGGAGTTGCTGAAAGGTCACAATATTTTGTGTCTATGATTGATGACTATTAGAGGAAGACTTGGATATTCTTCATGAAGCACAAAAGTGAAGCTTTCGATCAGTTCAAGGAACGAAAAGCGCTGGTGGAGAATCAAACATGAAAGAAGTTCAATCAGTTTTGTAAGGATGCAGGGATTGCTAGGCATCTTACAGTCAGGGAAACACCACAGCATAATGGTGTAGCTGAACGGATGAATCAGATATTGCTGAGAGAGCGAGGTGCATGCTCTCAAATTCAGGATTAGCGAAATGGTTTTGGGGTGAAGCTGTGAATACAACTTGCTACTTGATTAATCTTCGTTCCCACATAGGCATCGAGTGCAAAATACCTTCTAAGGTGTGGTCAGGTAAATATGCTGATTACTCAATTCTGAGAGCCTTTGGTTGCACTGTTTACTATCATGTGAACGATGGTAAACTTGAGCTGAGAGCAAAGAAGGGAGTATTTATGGGCTACGGTGATGGAGTCAAGGGATACAGGGTATAGTCTCCATCAGAAAACCGAGTGGTTTTAAGCTGTAACATTTTCTTTAATCAATGTTCCATGATTAAAAGCCAAGCAGAGTCCAGTTTTGAAGCATATAAGGGTAGCACTGATAAACAGGTGGAGCTGCAGAATGATAATAAAGTGGTTGATCTGCAGCACCATACAGAAAATCAGGACGAGCAAGCAGGAGATGTTCAGATGGAAGCTCAACCATCTGAGGTTACAAGACTTAGCTTTGCTAAGGATCGACCAAGAAGGGTCGACGTCAGACCACCAGAGAGATATTGTTTTGAGGTTATGGTGGGTTATGCATTACAGGTTGCAGAGGAAGTGGATACTTATGAGCCATCCACTTACAGAAAAGTTGTTTCTAGTCCTGAATCTGAGAAATGGCATATTGCAATAGGAGACGAAATGGAGTCTCATGAGAAGAATCATACATGGGATCTGGTTACATTACTATCAGAGAGAAAGGTGGTTACTTGTAAGTGGGTCTACAAGATCAAGGATGGAGTTACACCGGTAGAAGGAGTTAAGTATAAGGCTCGAATTGTTAAAATATGCTTTAGTCAGAGAGAGAGAGTAGACTACAATGAGATATTCTCACCAGTGGTCAGACATACTTCCATCAGAGTGTTGCTAGCAATAGTGGCGCGTCAGGATTTGGAGCTTGAGCAACTTGATGTGAAAGTTGCTTTCTTTCATATATAGTTGGAAGAGGAGATATATATGCTCAGCCAGAGGGTTTCCAAATTCCTGGAAAGGAAGACCAAGTTTGCAGGTCGAAAAAGTCCTTTTATGGACTTAAGCAACCTCCCAGACAGTGGTACAAGAGGTTCAACAGGTTTATGATCAAGTTGGACTATAACCGAAGTCCTTATGATTGGTGTGTCTATATGAGCAAGTTGGAAGATGAGTCTTTCATCTATCGGGTGTTCTATGTGGATGACATGTTGATAGCTACTAAGAACATGTGTGACATGCATTCTGAAGCTGGTAGAGTTGTTGGGCTCTGAATTTGAAATGAAAGATTTGGGTGCAACAAAGAAGATCTTAGGGATGGAGATCTTCAGAGATAGGGAAAAGAAGAAGTTATTTTAATAAAAAGAAGCATATATTAATAAGGTGCTGGCAAGATTTGGGATATCTTCTGCGAAGCCTCAACACACTGAGCGCCATCTTACCATATATGGTGCTCAGTCTTAAGAGGAGATGGAGTATATGTCATGGGTTCCTTATGCAAACGTTGTAGGAAGTTTGATGTATGATATGGTATGTACAAGATCAGATCTTGCACAAGTAGTCAGTGTTGTCAGCAGGCTTATGCGACAACCAGGAAAAGAACACTGGACTGCTGTGAAGAGAATTCTCCAGTACCTGAAAGGTACATCTGATGTTGGTCTCGTCTATGGAGGTGGGAATCCGGGCCTGGTTGCAGGCTATTCTGATTCTGATTATGCAAGCGATGTGGACAGCATATGATATGTGACCAGCTACGTATTTGCTTTGGGTAGTTCTGTGGTTAGTTGGAAGGCGACGCAGTCAACAGTGACTTTGTCTACTACTGAGGCAGAGTATATGGCTTTGACATAAGCTGCTAAGGAAGGATTATGGTTAAGAGGACTGGTAAATGATTTACATCATGATCAGGCTACAGTGTATTGTGATAGCTTGAGTGTTATCTGTCTAGCCAAGGATCAGGTTCATAGAACCAAGCATATTGATGTGAGGTATCACTTTTTGCAAGATGAGAAGAAGAGTCAAGTGAAGAAAGTGGGAACTACTGATAATTCCACCGATATGTTCACTAAGTCGGTTACTCACAGCAAGTTCAAACATTTTTTGGATTTGTTAAACATCTCGATCTGTTAATCTAGTCCCGAGTGGGAATCTAGCCCCAAGAGGGCATCTGGTCCTAAAGGACATCTGGCTGATGAAGAACGTATGGCTCTAGTTGAGCGTCTGGCCCTAAAGGGCATCTGGTTCATCATAGCATCTGGTTCTAAAGGACATCTAGCTGATGAAGAACGTCTGGCTCTAGTTGAGCGTCTAGTCCTGAAGGGCATCTGGTTCATCATATCATCTGTTCCGCTAGGACATCTGATCCGAAAGAACGTCTGAAGAAAAGAGAGAGTCTAGTACATCTGGCACTGGTGATAATGCTTCTGGTACATTGGTTTTTGGAAGATTTAAGTCAAGGTGAAGATTTGTTGTAATGCCTTGAATATGCATTTCACCTACAGCGCTGAAATGCTCACTTCAGAAACATGTCTTCGGTACTTTAGAGTTGTAGGGAAATCTGAGTTACCTAAAGCACTGAAATGTCCACTTCATAAAATGTGCATCTTGCATTTTGATGCTCTACAAAATCCGAATCTGTTTGGACTTTAGTGCTAGGGTTTCTAGGAGATAAGATACCACTATATATATCTTGTGCCTCTTATAAACTTAATTAACAGCTGAAATAGAGAGCAATCTTATTCTAGACAGATTTCTGTAAATACTTTATTAATAAAAGTGTCTCTTTATCAGTGGAAATAACCTATTGGTAAACCAGTTAAATCTTGTGTTCTTTTCATTTATTGCGTGTATCCATCTGTGCGTTCCGCGTCTGTCTGTTCTTATCGCTTCCGTCACAACACTTAGGTTTCTTGATTCCTTCCCTAGCCCCATTCTCTTTGCTCTCTGTCTTTCCTCTTTTTCCTCTCTTCTATCTCCTTCCTTACTTCCTTCGTGATGAGATATTGATCTGAATCACGACGCTTCGGATCGTGGATGCTATTGGAGTCTCTTCTTATCTTTTTCCATGATGAATGTTTTGGGAGAATTCATTTAAGCAAGGGCATTATTTATACACGACATCAATTTATTTCCCTAGTGCACTCGAAAGTTTATGCCCTTTTCCATATTCCTTTTTTTACTAGGATATTGGAAACTCCACAAGAAAATTCTCAGCAATCTATCAATATTTTTCTGACAGTATTTGATTCTCGGAATACTTCTTCTGAGTTTGTTTTCGTGTCTAAGAGAAACGATGGCATGACTAATTGGGGAAAAGGGTCATTTTAGACCCCAACAATTTGCGTCGTGCATTTTTATCCAAACAAAACATAAGTGCGAAATCATTCCTGAACTGAGATTTTTAAAAATATTTCGACCCAAACTTGACTCCGTAACATAAAATCCTACGTCAACCGTAAAACCATGCTTAGTCGGATAAAGGAAAAGTGTCGATTTCAACCCGTACAATTTTGGTCATGCCTTTTTAGACCTGAACAATAAGTAAGTGCGATTTCATACCCAAACTGAACAATATTTTGAATTTTATACCCGAACTGAACGATAGTTTGAATTTCAAAGAAAATTACTCTGACTAATGTTTGGTTAGTCAACCGTTATTTTTGAGCGAGTCAGTGTCTAGACAGAGATGACGTGTCGAGGAGAGTTAAAACGACGTCGTTTTAGCTAAAATAATAAAATTCCGTCACTTGGAGGGCCGAACCCACGATAGGCAAGTGAATTAAACGAACACTTTGCCATCAAGTCGGTAATGCCCCGGTTCATGCTAATTCATTTTTAAATGAAGAAACTAATCTCCGCTCTTGTCTACGAGTTGTAGCCGGAGCTACTCTTTTTGGCTCCCAACATTTCTTTCTCATGCGATTTTAAAATGTTCATTACTATCAAAAATAAAACTTCCTAAAGACTGAAACTTCTGAAATTGGCAACTGAGAGAGAGAGAGCCAGAGAGAGAAGAAGTTAGTGATTTCTTTACCTGTTTTGGTACCTATATAATTTAGTATATATGTATATTTTACAAAACTTGTCTTAGTCAAGTGGTTTAATGCTCAGTTTAGTGCTTCTCTAGGCATGTGTTTGAGTCATAGTGTGTTTTTTTAATTAGTTTAGTTAAAACGACTTCGATTGACTAACCAAAAGTTAGTCAAAGTAGTTTTTTATGTTAATATTAAAGTTTGAATAAGAAAATCAAATTACTATTTAGTTTGGGTATGAAATCGCACTTATTCATTGTCCAAGTCTGAAAAGGCACGGCCAAAATTGTACGGGTTGAAATCAACACTTTTTCCTTATCCGACTAAGCATGGTTTAACAGTTGAAGTTAGTCAAGATAGAATTTCATGTTATATAGTCAAGTTTGGGTTTAAATGGTTTTAAAAATCTCAGTTTATGAATGATTTCGCACTTATGTTTTGTTTGGGTCTAAAAAGGCATGACGCAATTGTTGGGGTCTAAAAAAATACTTTTCCCAGACTAATTGTTGTTGATTTTATGTGGAAGAGAATATAAACAAGCTAACTAATTATTTGTACGTAAGAGAATCCAGGAACTTGTTCAAACTTCAGACATACTGTTTGTTATCAAAGCACATAGGAATTTGTCGCCAGGTATTTGACCAAATAGGATCATCATGTTTCTATAGAGCCTATCACTAGAATTGCATGGGCCTCATTTGAATACTAGGAAAAATGTAAATCACTGGACTGGACACATCAACGCCTTCTAGGTGTAGTTTGTAAAAGGGAATGGAGGATTCGTATACGTTTTCAAATTAATGAATTTAAGAGGGTGGAAAGTTTTTGTTCTCAGCCTTGTAATAATATCATTGAAGAAGTTCTTGAGATGGTGGACACTGGAGACAACGATACTCTCAGTTAGCTTGACCATTTATATGCTTGTTACTAATAAAGTTAAGCTAAATTTAAGAAACAAAGCAAGCTTTCAGGCGACAGATAGCTGATGTTCTAATTTTATTTTGTTCCTTTGATCCGAGCTTTTAAATATAGTTTAATGTGAAATGGTTGTATACAACTATACACTAAACTCATCACAGACCAAAGTTATGACCAGAAAATTTCAAGCAATCAATTGAAGGGTCTGTTTATTATATTATTACCACAAAAAGAAATTATAGTCATAGAAAAAAATATCAAAAAGTCATATAATCCAATTATTGTTGATAAACTTACAAACTAACTCACAAACAAAACAAAAAAATGTTTGTGGAAACTTTTGATTTGTTTTTCAACATCAAATTATGTATACAAAAAAAAGCTTATTTGGGACACAGAGGGAAGCTAAGTTTTCCACCGAAGATAACATTGGCGTTGGTACAAAGAGCTCCGACCAAACCTCCTGACGACGAGGGATGTCCTCCTTTGTCACCTACGAAGTTCAATTCCACGTCAACGACGCTGACTCCTTTGCACGGTACTGATTTGCTGCACATGAACTGAACTTCATCTTTTGTAATTGTTGTTCCTCTTACGTTCTTGAACAGCACATTGCTTATCGCAACTTTTGAATCCTACAAAACACACAAAAGTTATATTTTCTTAAGCTGATCAAGAGAAGTTTTGGTTTGAGATTTTCTCGGGTATATATACTTACTCCGCCTCTTGAGCCGTAGTTTTGGTCAATGATGATTGGGTTCTTGACGTTTGTCATCATAATATCTTCAAACGTGATGTCCACAGCCGTGCTTGGAGACGAACCACCCCAACTCTTGATTCTAAGACCATTGTCAGTATCTTTCATGGTGCACTTCTTAAAGTGAATGCCGGCAACATTCTCCTCGTTCGGGTACTTACCAAGACTACCGACACTTAGGCCGTGTCCTGGGCCACAAGTCACGCGCTCGACGGTTACATTGGTGGAACCACGACCGACTGAGATACAATCGTCTCCTGTAGCTATTAAACTGTCAACGATGTGAACGTTGACCGCATTGCTCAAATGGATACCATCGGTGTTGGGACTTTCAGCAGGGGCAGTAATCTTGATGTTTTGGACGTTGACATTTGTAGTTTTTACCAAGAACATGTGGAAGGCCTTTGCGTTGACCGAGCTAATGCCGGAAATGTCAAGGTTTAAGATGTTTCTGAATTTTAGAGACTGCATGCAGGTGTAAGTCTGATCAGTACAAAAGTATTAGTTAATAATATTATTATTAACTTAAATCTTACCGTTGGAGGAAGATTGCAGTCCACCTTTTTACCACAGCCATCTGCTTTCCAAACGGCTTCACCTTTGCCGTGGAATGTGCCGGGTCCGGTGAGGACGACATTATCGACATGTTCGAATAAGAACCATTCAGGAGTCGGGTATCCGCTTGGTGGAGCGATGATTGTGCCCTGAACTTCGACGGTCACTTTGCTCTTGCATGGACCAGCAAAAATTACTGGACCAGCCAAGAAATCTCCTTTAGGGACTAGTAGCGTTGCTGGTACAGGACTGGCACACACTTGGAGCCATGTGTTTAGAAACGCCTGTCGTACAAATTTTTTAGAAGAAGGAAACCATTTATTATTGGATAAATGTTTCTTGTCATGTGTATTTTACTAATAGTAACAGTAAATTAAATTACGAAGCGAGACTCAAGCTAATTCCATAAAGTTAAAGAAATCTCACCTTGGAAGAATCGGTGGCACCATTTCCCACTGCTCCATTCTTAGTAATATCAAAGACCGTAGGGTTGCCGGCAACAGCGGCAAGGCCACGGCGGCCACCGAGAAATTCACCATTAGCTACGCAAGAACCAAACACCAAGGCCATTAAGATTAACGAGCCTACATTAGTATTATTTGCCTTGGCAACCAAACTTCTTGCGCTAGCCATGGTGATAATATCTTTTTATTTTTGCTTTTTTGTTCTTTTAAAAATGTGTTGACAAATTTAAAAGTGATTTGATCATTGGAGGATTCATGGTGTTTTATAGTGTTGGTTTGTGTGCTATTTTTAGATTTTACTCAAATTAAAACTTGATCCGCAAAAAAAAAAACAAAGAAAAATTCTTTAATACCAATACTTTTTTTACAAATAAGTGGAACTACTATAAGATTCTTTTTCTATTTTAAGAACATCAATACTTGCATTACGAATAGGAAAATATATTTTGTGTTAACTAAATATAAAGGAAAAATATTCTTAATATATATACTAAATAGTTTTTATTTAGTTTTGTTCCTTAATAATCCTCAGATGTTTAAAAAAGAGCTTATAATGACATTGATAAATCTGTATGGTAACTTTCTTAATTTGTAAAAAAAAGTTTTATCGAATTTTACAAACGTATAACTAAACTTGTTGCATGTATTTTATATGCATATTTAGAAAGGTTTTTCTAATTATGTATGATATGTTTCTTAACCAAGTCGTCCTGGCCTAGTAGTAAAATGGTTTCAGCTGGAACTTCCATTCTGGATTAGAGTTGCATTGGCCATAGCCACGTTTTAAATGAATAATCCATGCATACTCATGATCTCCACAGTGAGATTAAATTTTAGGCCTAAAAAACCCCTTATGATCTCCACAGTTACAAAAAATGACACATTTTTTTTAATTTGGCTTATATGTATATTTAAGAAAATATTACTAAATATATAACTTCTTTATAGAATTTACAAAGATATTTTTTAAATATGTATAATATCTTTATAATTAAAATTTTGGTATTAAATTCAAGAAGGTATTCTTATAACTTTAGGAAAAATTTACATATATTCAAGAATATCTTACTACATATACGTATAATTAAAATTCAGTAAGGTATTCATAAATATATATTCATGAAGTTTTTTATAAATATACATTTAAGAAAGTATTTTTAAATACACATTTAGGAAAAAAAATTGTAAATTTTATGAAGATATTATACATATTTGATCAATATATTCCTAAATTTTTAGAAAATATTATACTTATTCAGTATGATTTCCTAAATGCATATAACTCAAATTAAATAATATAAACTTTTTTTTAACAAAATTGTTTCCCGAAAAAATGTTTCAAAAAGGGAAATTTTGAATTTTTTTATTAAAGAAAACTGATATTATATTGAAATATTTTTTTATTTAATATTTTTTTAAGAAAAATATATAATTTTTTTGACAACGATAAAATAAATAAATTGTTAGTTAACTTTTTAATGAAAAACATAATTTGATCATTTATACCTTTATGGACTAGTTTGACAACAAAAAACATGTTTTAGTCTCTGTTGAGCAATCATCCGTGGATGAAAAAAAGGGGAAGAGGGGAAACATCTCAAATATAAACGCAAGAAGGATTTAATGGTTTTTATAAACAAAAGTATTGTTGAACAATCGTCCATGGATGAACAAAAGGGGAAGAGGGGGAATGATCCCCAGAGCAACACATAAAGATGATCAAAAATCACAAGAAGATAATATTCCTCTTGATCTAACCTTGGAGTTATCGATGTGTGTCAAAGCTCTGGTCTTCTTTTATAACACTTCCGAGTTTTATCAACTCGTTCGCGTCTCGGTCTTCGAAACAGCCACGAAGTCTTCTGCTAATCTTCTTCTTAGAAGAGAAGTTCTTAGTTTCTTTTACTAAAAACTAGAATCCTAACGGGTCTTATTCTCAACACTACAGCTATCATATGGAAAACACTTCTTATGACCGCTTTCAGCTATCGGACCGCGTCCAGGGCTTGGTTTTATTTAGCCGGTTCCGAATTTGGAACCCAATCTTCAGAGGGGTTTTAACCGTACCACATCCCAATGAACACATCCCCGTCAGAGTAAAAACTGTATGCCTTATTTAGGATACGATCTGGAGGGTAAACACAAAGTACTTTGTGTATCATCTGAAGAATATACCGATCAGCCTCTGATTCTTACATTGGGAGCTCAAGAATCATGGAGAATATTAACTAAAGGACGTTTCCCTATGCATCGCCAACTGGAGGATATGGGTGATGCTTCAATGGGATTCTGTATTAATATAGCTCGTCTTCTTGGTGATGATCATGATATAATAATGAGCTTTGATGTCAAATGATCTGAAAACTTCAATATTATAAAAATTTCCGGAGGATCCTCTCTATCGTGTCATAGTCATATGATGCCTTACTAGGGAAGGCTAGCCTGAGCTATTGCTTCCTTTGGTTATAGTATTTATGTTAATCCATACATTTTGAAGATTTAGATGTACACGAATGGCACATCAAACCGTGTTTCATAGACGTTTGTAAGGAAAATATGTATGAACAATATTTTTGGTTTGATATGATCAATATTCGTAAATTTAATCAAAAAAATTATTAAAAAGGAAAAATATTATTTGTAAGTTTTACAAAAAAATAGAGAAATTCTTTAAGATATTCATTTTTAAGTTTTTGTCACAAAAATAGTCACCAATGAGAAAAATACAAAAAGAAGTTTTATTAGAAGGTAAAAATATATTTATACCCTAGGGTTAACTAATCTATATTTATGATTTAGAGTTGGGTGAGGTTTCGAGGATAGAACTTCAAATTTTTATACAAAAAAATTAAAATTAAAATTTTCAAAATAAAAAGAAGTTATTTTGGTTTTTTTTTTTTAGTGTTATTTTTTTAACAAAATCTTAAAAAGGTTATTTGAGATAATTGCCCAAAAAAAATTTGTAAATGTGATACTTAATAAATTGACTTCTAAAATAATTATATAGATAGTTTTCAATAATAATTATTTGTAATGTGTTTTTCGATATATTATTATATAGCGTGCCGTCTAAGTTATTTATCCATACGAAGTTTATTATATATACTGAACCCTAAGTATACATGATTCTAGTAAAAGGGGGAATATAACTCTGGAAAGAAAAAAATGAGGGTTTTTAAGAAGAAAGTATTGTCTAGGAATCAGCCATGGAAAAACAAGAAGAGAAGAAGACGAGAGAGAACCAGAGATGATAGATCCACAAACAAACCATATTCCTCTTGATCTGACCTTAGAGATACTCTCAAGAATTCCTGTGAAATCAATCCTGAGATATCAATGTGTGACAAAGCTCTGGTCTTCTTTCATCACACTTCCGAGTTTTATCAAGTCCTTCGCGACTCGGTCATCTGCACGACAACAACGTCGTCTGCTCACCTTCTTACTACAAGGGAAGCAGTTTGTTTTCTCGTTTCCTCAAAACCAGAACCCTGATGTGTCTTATTCTCCAGTGTACAGTTATCATATGAAAAACACTTATTATGATAGGTATATGCGATCGGAGAGCGTCCACGGCTTGATTTTATTATATGGATCACGGATTTGGAACCCAAGCTTGCGTCGGGACTTTACCTTACCACATCCCAAAGAGCACATCAACATCGCGCTTGATAGACGTAAGTCTTTTTTATGTTACGATCCATTGGAGGATAAACACAAAGTACTGTGCTTATATTATGAAAGTAATTCTGTAAAGCCTCTTATTCTTACATTGGGAGCTCAAGAATCATGGAGAATAATAACCAAAGGACTTTGCCCTATGCATTCCCCTAGAGGAGGATATGGGCCATGCTTCAATGGGATTCTGTATTATGAAGCTCATGATACTGATGGTCATCGGATAATAATGAGCTTCAATGTCAAATCTGAAAGCTTTAGTCCTATAAAATATCCAGAGTGCTCTCATTTTCGATGGTCGCATAATATGATAACTTATGAGGGAAGTCTAGCCTTAGTTACTCGTGACTTTCCATGTGGTGATGGCGAATTATATATTTTGAAAGATGCACATGGACACGAATGGACGCGTCAATGCTTGCCTCGTGTGCGTTTTAAGAGCGAGTGGAGGATTTATATGAAATTCAAGGGTATATTACTGATGCTGGTGAGCTTGTTTTTGCACCAAAAAGTTTTGTTGACTCTTTATATTCTATATTTCGATCTGAGGAGAAACAGTACTCGAGAAGCCTTCTTTGAAGGATTTACGCAATCATGGAGTTCCTAAGAGCATCTGTAATGTAAAAGTTCATTTTTTCTTCTAAAATGAAGTAAAATTGCTCAAACCCTACTCAATTTCTCATTCTATAATGGAGTAACAAATAAAAAATAGATTACTCCATTTATGGAGTAAATTTTATTATGGAGTGAGATATGAAAGTTAAGTTGGAGCATTTTTTATTTATATTCACTTTTACTTTATTTTGGGAAAAAATGGAGTAGAGATGGAGATGCCCTGACGACCGAACAGACTGTATGAGTGTTTACACAAATCACATGGAGAGTCTCGTGTCTTTGTAATGCAACGCCTCCATTCGCTCAATGCTCTTCGATGTTTTTGTTTTTGTTTTCCCTTTCCAATGACATTTAATGTTTTTATGAAACTATGCGATTTAATTTTGTTAATGTCTTTTGATTTTTGTTGTGATTCTTCTTTGATCATTCCACATTTGATGTGCATTATTCTGCAGATTCTTGTTTGGTCAAACCGATATTTTATAGATATATTAAATATCAGAAGTTAGGTTAAGGTTTTTTTATTTTAAGAGATTTTCAATTATACGAAAAATAATAATGTTATTGTGATTGTTATCAAATTTCAACAAACACTATATAAGACACAGCCTTTATTGACGATAACGGCAACCCAATAAAATAAAAATCTGCGGTGGGTGGAACAAATATATTTATTAAAGATAAAATAAATAAAATATTATTTAGTTTAATATATAGAGATATAAAACGTCAACAAAAACTAGAATTAGATAATATTTTGTTAATAGTAATTGCATTCAAAGATTGTAGCTTTACAGTTTCCCCTTCCGATTTAGATTTGAAGATTGTAGCCTTAATAACTAAATTTTAGTATACCTTAAATTAGGGGATGTATTTAATCTAAAATTTGAGGTGACTTGATTTTTAATGAAGTTTTAGATGATTTTAAAGAATTGCAGAGAATAAAATGATTTTTGTTAAAACACTCTAGAATATCACCTAAAACCATGGGATTTGAGTTTTAATTTTTTTAACTAAGAAACTTCACCCAAACACTCTAAAATCACTTGAAAACTTTAAAACTCCACAACTTAAAATATTTTCAATAACTGTGGATTTCAGAGTACTTTATAAAATATAAAGTTCAATAACACTAGATTTTAAATAAGTTTTTAAAATTCATGTTTCAATAACAGTAGATTTGTCATTTTGAAACAAATCACCTAAAACTTTCAATTGAATACATTCCCTGGTATACCTTAAATTGTAATATGTTATACGTAGTCCAGAGAAAAGAAAAGAGGTTGGTTACTTGCATGCATGGTCCTACACGGCTCGACTACTCCTATTTAGAGGTAGACAAAGAATTGAATATCTGGATTTTTAAAAAATATTTACAAATAATTAATCTTCAGACCGATTCAATGTCCAGAAAAATATATATTTTTAACCGGATATCTGATTCAATCAATACAATTAATATTAATAATAATTTAAAAATACAAAATAATATAAACAATCATGTTTTATTATAAAAAAATTATTTACTTCTTAAAACTCTAATAACTAAAATAGTCCATTTAGAAAAATAAAATATTGTTGAACTTACATAAAATATATAAGATCGGATCACATATTCGTTTCTAAAATCACATATTTTTTTTACTTCATAAAATTATAGATATTCTTTGTTTAGTAAATTACGGATCTCCGAATTCTTTTGGTTCAAATCGAAACAAATAAAAATATTTTGTCCAATCGTAATCCTACCACACAACCTCTTTTGTCTAATCCCATTCCGTTAGTCACGCCACACAATCTCCATCCTAAACTTTGAGTCTTTGATTGATTAATTGCATTAGTCTTGTTTCTTCTTCTTTTTCTTTAGACCGAATTGTTTACTATTTTATTGCAGATCTTCTCTTGTTTTCTTCTCTTATTTAACCTTCTTCTTTTTTGGTTAAAGGGGTCACGGCCACTATTAGACCATCAGCATTAGTGAACCCCATGGAAGGGGTTCACAAAACATTTTTTTATTATTATTTTTTTCCTGTTTGATTTTTGTTTAGAAAAAAAAAAAAAAATTATTAATAGGACCAATCGCGGGCCGCCACGTGTCGTGGGGCCCGCGCTACAGTGATGATCCGGGTTCACTGGAGTGAACTTCCAAAAAGCGGGTTCATAGGTTTTGTTTATTTTAATATTTTTTTTTTTTCGAAAACTGTGTGAACTCCTCTTGGAGTTCACTAATGCTGATGCTCTTATATTCATATTCTTTAGCTTTTTGAATGGTTGATATGTCTAGTCATATCTGAAAACGAGAAGTACCTACTCTGTCATAGTCATCTCCAGAAATTAGTCAATGTTGCTGGAAGTTATTTAATCTCATTTTCCGTTGACAATCTATTTGTTTGTTTATACAAAAATCCTAATATTTCCTAACATCTATCTAATTACGATGTTAGATTATAGTCACAGATAATGATGTATTATCTACTACAGAGAAACCTAATTATCTTGGTAAAGAAATTTGAAATTTTACACGGTCTCTTCAATCAAGTTGCAGTTCTTATTAGTATATATATGTACGATGAAATATAGAAATTAATGTAAGACCCAAGAAATTCAGTCACAGACAATAGTCAATAGAGAGACTAGAGACTGTACATAGTCAGTCGCTTAAATAAAAAAAATTAAGAACCTCGTTAGATACTGTAGAGACACATATCACGCTTTTGATGATTGATGATGTTATAAAAATTAAAACTTAAATGCAATATTGATAGATATAAAAGATAATAATATTTTATTGTTAAAATACTCAAGTGAGCATCCCCAGTTCCCGACCATTAGGGTTGTTCGTAGGGTGGTCAATGAGATGATGCCCCTGTCCCTTCACACTCCCTCAATCCTCGCATTATTACTCGGCCTCTTAATTTCTCTTTCTCAGTTTTTCAAAACTCTTTTCTTTTCCTTTTTATTGTTTCTTTCTCCTTTTTCATAATGTTAAAACACCACAAAATTGGCAAGCTGTTGTTTTGCTTGATATAATTTTTAAAGAGTTTTGATATATGAAAACTATTTGGAAAGTTACACAATACTAATTCAGTATTTCGATGAAAATCCCAAAATTTAGAAACCCCTACATTCATTATTTTGATGCTTTATTTGTTATACTCGGTAAAAGAACGTACTTGGACCTTTGAATATGATACTTTATTATGTTGTCTCATGAAAGGGATTGTATGGAAAACAATAGACATATCAAACAAGTAATAAAAGAGAAATAAGAACATCAGGGAAGACGTCCACGTCAGCTTGGAAAATCGTCCAATAGGAAGGTTGCTTTTTGCCACGTCACACATATATGGGTTTGCACGATTTTTTGTTTTCTGTAGGTTATGGACTCTTCTTTCTGGGCTGCAATGCAAACCAAAAGAAAATCTGTCCCGCGTACCTCTTCTTCCTGATTCGCCTTTCTAGGGTTCATCGTCACTTTGATGATCCGATTCCTTCTACCAGCCATGGCGGTTCTGAAATGGCGTGAAACTCGACGCTTCGTCACTAATCTTCGCGTCGGAGTCTGTTCATGTCGTTCCCGTTTCGATTCTTCACCTCCCAACGGTTACAAGTCGCATTGATTCAACGTAATTAACCAACTCTTCCTGGCCACTACAACCAAGATCTCGCATTCAAAGACTCTTATCTAGCTTCGAGGCGGTGACTTTCACCTATAAAAAGGTATGGCTTGGCTTCATCTTTGAGCAGCATCCTCACAGATCCTAAAATTGAGAGAAATATTATATTTTGTATAATGGCTACCTCATCTGTCTTGCTCTCTGATTTGGAGGCTGGAAGTTGTTCTTCTTACACGGTGGAGGTTCGGCTGCTCAGATTCTGGAAAGCAAGAATGTGATCATGTTTGATTTTTTCGTGGTTGAATCTAAACGTGATCATGTTTGACTTAGTAATTCACTATGAGACTTACCAGAAATCTCTTGCGGAGCACCAAAACCCAGACACGTTGAAGAGGCTGAATGAGGCTAATAGAGCCAAGAAGATTTGCTGTATCAATAGTATTTCAATCCCACTATTGGTGAGGCGGAGCGTCAAAAAGGTAATCTGGTTTTGCAGTTCTATCTTGGTAAAGCGAGTTATACCAACATCATTTTGTGTTTGTAATACATGTAATAAGTTATTCAAGGAGCAGGAGTATCATGATGCTGTGAGACATCACACTGAAGCGATACAAAGAAATCTAAAAGAACCAACAGTAAGTCCAATTCTAATCATCTTATGTGCTTAACTGTTGTGTAAAGGCTTCACTGTTACGTCTTCATTTCGGTTTAGAGCGAACCAGTGAGCTAATATTATTTTATTTTCTTCTTCTTCCAGACTAGGCCTAGGGGAATGCAAGACCCGAGAATCAAGAACATTCTCACAGAATTGTAATGAGACAGGTAATGAGACAAACTTTGATCTCTAGATGTCTTCTCGATTTACAAATCAATGTTTGGTTATTTGTTGCAGCAATCCATCTTGATGTTAATGATATCTCCCCAAAATCCAAACTCTTTTAACAGATTATGTATGATTTCAGGAGAATTCACCAGCAGCACAACATGCACACCCAGATGATCATGATCAAATCCAAAAGCATATAAAGCTAAACCCAGATTTTTTACTTTTTGTAGCTCTCAAACCAAAATCAAGTTCCACCCATTGTTTCAGGATAATCTGATATAACATTTTCTTATATCAATTGTGTCTTTATAAGACAGAGACTTGAATTGCTTACATAACTGCATAGCCCAAAACAAAATCACAAAAATTCTTCAGTACGTAGGGTTAGTTCTGAACAAGAAAAACAAAATGCTAAGCAGGAACTTCTTCATCCTTGGATGAAAGTTCAGAGGATGATGCAAGCTCTTGGTGTTTTGTTGAATGTTCAGTTTAGGACTTACGCGGGATGAAGATGAGGCTCAGGAGGATGAGATACCTACACGGCTACCCAACGGCCAACACCAGTAATATAATTCAACAATTATTGAAAGAACAAGAACAAGAGAAAACTAAAAACATGAAAAAAATCATCAATACCTAAGCCAGATAGTTCTTTATTTTTTCACAAAGAAGTCGGATAGTTCTTACGCCTGACATCTCAATATCACTCAAAAGGATGACCAAATTGATTGAGAAAATAAAAAAAATAATAACGAACAAACAAAAATTGATTACAAAAGAAAGTATATCTCTAATATAGTCTTATACACAACAAAAACATATACACAATAAAAACATACAAATAAATACTACACGTATCTAATTATTCGATGCTATCACCATCACTACCATCAAATAGTCATATAATCATTAACCATTATTGCTATACAGAAATTAGTAGCTTAATATATGTCTAAAAGTATACACTAAAACCTCTATAAATTAATAATAGTTGGGACTTTGAAATTTTGTTAATTTATATAGATATTAATTTACAAAAATTTTCATATTTAGATTTATTATTTTAAGATATATTTATTCCAAGATAAGAAAAATATTTGATTTTTTTGTATACACATTAATTGTTAATTTTTGAAATTTAACATTTATATTAATTTTCTTATATTATTTGGTGTATATAATATATATCGCATAGAACTTAAATGTGATTTTAAATATAATATTACTAAATCTCATCAAAAATATATTAAGTGTTAATAAAATATAAAGATAATTCCATTGTGAATATAAAACAAACAATGTAATAATATGTTCTTACTTATATAAAATATGTATACATATAAATTATTAATTTATAAGTTTAATGGGACCATATATTTACATAAAATTTTCTGAAAAATTATTATCTTATTATTTAAATTATTTTGTGTCATATTTTGGACTGGCCCAAGTTGGAACCGGCAAAATTTATTAATTTATAGAGATTATTAACTTATAAAGTATTAATTTATAGAGGTTCTACTGTATATATATAAGTTATTAGTTTTAAGTATAATCAGAATATTAATAAATAAAAATAAATTATTTAGCTGTTAATATATAATAAATAAATTATATTAAATGAGGTCATTGTTAAAAATTATTTTCTAAAAATTAATCAGTATCATTTTAGAAAATTAATCGGTAACGTATATAAATTACAAAATTAATAATAAAATAAATAGTGAAAATTGTTATAAATATTGAAAATTAATGTTACATATTATTGAGATTAAATTAAACATTTTTAAAGTTACATTAAATTAGTTTAAAGGGTAATATAAGTATATGTTTTACAAGTATTGTGAACACAAAATGTAAGGTTATTGTAAATGTGGACTTTAAAAAAAAATATTAAAATAAAAAGCTCAACCATCAAACAAGTAATAAAAGGAGGATATAAGCCTTAGATAGAGTGTCCACGTAGGCGAAAATAATCGGCCAATGAGAAACTATAATTTTGCCATGTCACTTCCTCTATTTGTTTTTACAAAATGATCCTTTAACTTTTTTACCTAAACAATTATAACCAAAAATATTTTTTTAGTGAAATATATTATTTATATAAATATAATTATATTTTTTATTTACATAATAGTTTGTAAAGAAATATTTAGTATAAATAATATCATAATTTTATAAAATACTAAAATAAATTGGGTTAGTTTTCAAGTTTCACAAATAAAAAGTATTATTTGTAAACTTAGAAAAGAATATATCAAGAATATTATTTTTGAGGAGGGAAAATAGAAAAATACATTGGAGACAGACAAATTCATCTCTATTATGAAATTTCTCTATTTTAGAGAAAAAATTAGATGAATACATTGGAGATGGTCTAAGGCATGGCCGACGTAAATGATCGACGTTGATATTTCATTTTTTCTGATTCTTACTATTCTAATGTTTCAATATAATTTGAATATTCTCTTTACTTTATAATATAATGGTTTAAGTGTATTTTTTGTTTCACTATATAAATTATTATTTTTTTTCAATGAAACTTTATACTTAGTGGATATTGTGTGGCCAATTAAATTATGTAAATTATTGTGTAATTTATTAAATTTATATATTAAATGACAATTTTCTAAAGTAATAACTTTTAAATATTACAGATTTTAATTAAAACTGGAGGATATAAGCCTCCGATAGAGTGTCCAGGTAGGCGAAAATAATCGGCCAATGAGAAACTATATTTTTGCCATGTCACCTCCACTATTTGTTTTTACAAAATGATCTTTTAACTTTTTACCTAAACAATTATAACCAAAAATATTTTTTTAGTGAAATATATTATTTATATAAATATAATTATATTTTTTTATTTACATAACAGTTTGTAAAGAAATATTTAGTGTAAATAATATCATAATTTTATAAAATACTAAAATAAATTGGGCTGGTTTTTAACTTTCACAAATAAAAAAGATTATTTGTAAACTTTGGAAATTATATATCAAGAATATTCTTTTTAAGAGAGAAAATAGAAAAATACATCAGAGACAAATCCATCTCTATTACGAAATTCCTCTATTTTAGAGAAAAAAATAGAGGAATAGATTGGAGATGGTCTAAGGCATGGCCGACGTAAAAGATCGACGTTGAGATTTCAACTTTTCTGATTCTTACTATTCTAATGTTTCAATATAATTTGAATATTCCCATTGTTTTATAAAATAATGGTTTAAAAAAATTTTTTTTTTCACTATATAAATTGTTTTTATATTTCAATGTAACTTTATATTTATTGGATACTGTGTGGCCAATTAAATTATGTATATTATTGTGTAATTGATTAAATTTATATATTAAATTACAGTTTTCTAAAGTAATAACTTTTAAATATTACAGATTTTAATTAAAACTGATTACATTTTGAAACAGGTAGAGTAATCTATAAACTAACTCTACATAGATATGAGGACAAAATTGTAAAGTGGTCTCACCTTGAATTTCTCTCATTCTGTGCATTCCTAATTGGAAGGAAATAATCAACATCTAATATTATGTTACTCTCAGTATATTAGAAATGGTCGAACTGTAAATCAATTAAGGATAATGTAAGGAAGACATAAAGATGTATTTCCAGTTATCGCAAATATAGAATCAATTGACAACAACTTAATTATGTCCAGCGTATGACAACAGAAAAGAGTTTTCATACTTTCTAATATTATAATATCTCACTATATTAGTGGCTAAATCAATTTTCTCTAGCACAAATACTCACTCCATTCTTGGAGTTTAAGCTTTTCTATCTGATGATATTAGTAGTTTGCTCCCAAAAAAAAAAACCGGTCGAACTGTACATTGTAATTAGAGAAAGAAAACAAACAAAAATCAACCGAAGACTTTTGAGGTATATGAAACAAAAATTAGAAATAGCAATTCTCTGCAATTAAAGAATAAGGCAATTAAATTGTAAAAATACAAAATAAAACAAAAATTATACACAAAAAGAAAGATTTAGTAAAATAAAATCATAATATAATTTCCATAAAATCATAATATATTTAAATAATTTTAAATATATTATATTCTTGATAACTTTAAAATTACTTAAAAGAAACTAAATTATCAAAATATTAATATACAAATAAAAAAAAGCAATATTTTGTAACGTCGAAATAATAAATGAATAAAAAATATATTATCTTAATAAAATAGATTTTAGATTTTAAAGACTTCTAATTCATGTAATATTACAAAATTCAAAATTTGTTTATTAAAATTAATATTTTACCATTAGATATATTAAAATAATATTCTAGATCGATATTCAATTGTCAGTTTTCAACTATTACACGTAAAAAAATATATTTAGTACTTTTTTTTAAAAGGGGATTTTATATTTTAAGTAGGTTATTGGAGTACTTTTTCTTTTCGTGAATTTATTCGAGATGAGATTCGATCTTTTAAACTAAGATAATTTATGTTCTATACATAATTATATTTTTTTTTACATCTCTAAAATCTCGGACTTGATTCTTCATATTTTATTAGTTAATTGTGTCACATATAATAGAAATACTTACTTCAAACTAAAAATATTTTAAAAAATCTAATTTAAAAATTAGTTATATATAATTTAATATACAAAAATTCATATACAAATAAAAATGATAAATATAACAAATTTAAATATATTATCCGTACGGAGCGCGGAGAAAGTATCTAGTACAATTAAAATGTAAAAAGCCGTAAGCCGTAAGCATCTAAATTAAAAATTGCAAACTTGTTATAAAAAAACTAGAATTTTATTGTATCGAAGAACTTTAAATAAGGGCAAAATTTTATACCCGTAGGAGAAGATAACACTGATAACAAGAGAGGATGTGTTATTAGAAGAAGAAGGAATGGTGTATTTACAATTGATCGAAACGATCGTTTATATAGAAGAGAAATTCACTGTGCAAATAGTTCAGCGGGCCCCACATCTTTTTATTTTCAACAATTGCAGTGGCTGCTTTTTCTGACTTTCATAACACTCCCCCTTGGGGACCGGTGTCACTATCCACTCTCGCTTAACGTCTTTGTTGCTTCGTTAAAAACATTTCTAGGAAAACCCAATGGGAAAAACCATAGTAAGGTAAAAAGAGTACAACTACGTAAGCTCCTCCTCGAATGAGCAGTCATATATCCTTCTGATGACGCATTCCAATGTTATGGACATGTTTTCTGAATACTGAAGTCGGAAGTGATTTTGTGAAGAGGTCAGCTGCATTGTCGCATGATTGGACACATCTTACTTCAATCTCTTTCTTCTTCACGAGCTCTTGAGTGTATGAGAAGAACTTCGGATGAATATGCTTCGTTCTATCGCTTTTGATATATCCGTCCTTTGTTTGAGCAACACATGCTGCATTATCTTCATATAGAATAGTTGGCTCTATATTTTCGTCAATTCCACTGCTTGAACAGATGTGTCGGCTTATTGATCTTAGCCATACACATTCTCTACTTGCTTCATGGAGTGCAATGATCTCAGCATGATTTGAAGAAGTAGCCACGAGCGTTTGTTTCTGAGAACGCCAAGATATAGCAGTGCCTCCGATCGTGAAAACGTATCCTGTTTGCGATCAGGCTTTGTGTGGATCTGAAAGATATCCTGCATCTACAAAACCAACCATTTGACCTTTTGAACTTTTAGGATAAAACAAGCCTAAATCAATGGCCCCTTGGAGGTAACGAAAAACATGTTTAATCCCATTCCAATGTCTTCGAGTTGGAGATGAGCTGAATCTTGCCAAAAGATTCACAGCAAATGATATATCAGGCCGTGTACAATTTGCAAGGTACATCAGCGCTCCAATTGCACTTAGATATGGTACTTCCGGAACAAGTATCTCTTCTTTCTCCTCAGGTGGTCGAAATGGATCACTTTCAATATTAAGTGACCTAACGACCATCGGGGTGCTAAGAGGAGTTGATTTATCCATGTTAAATCGTTTCAACACTCTTTTAGTGTATGTGGATTGATGCACGAATATACCATTTTGTGAATGTTCTATTTGTAGGCCAAGACAATACTGTGTCTGTCCAAGATCTTTCATCTCAAATTCTCCTTTGAGATAGTCTGATGCCTTTTGTATTTCCTTTTGAGTTCCGATAATGTTAAGATCATCAACATATACCGCGATTATTACAAATCCGGATATCGTTTTCTTGATGAAAACACATGGGCATATAGGATCATTCACGTATCCTTCTTTTATTAAATGATCACTGAGACGATTATACCACATACGTCCAGATTGCTTTAACCCATATAATGATATTTGCAATTTTATTGCACATAACTCTTTAGATTTGGAACTTAATGCTTCTGGCATTTTAAATCCATCAGGAACTTTCATGTAGATATCAGTATCTAATGATCCATATAGATAAGCTGTAACAACATCCATGAGACGCATCTCTAGATTTTTATCAGCTGCTAGACTCATCAGAAAACTAAACGTAATGGCATCCATAACTGGAGAATACGTTTCTTCATAATCGATTCCAGGTTTTTGAGAAAAACCTTGAGCCACTAGACGGGCTTTGTATCTCGTAACCTCATTTTTCTCATTTCGTTTTCGAACGAAAACCCATTTGTATCCAACTGGTCTCACATCTGCAGGTGTGAGCACAATAGATCCAAATACTTCTCGTTTATTAAGCGAATCAAGTTCAGCTTGTATTGCATTTTTCCATTGTTCCCAATCATGTCTCTTTTGACATTCATAGACAGATTTTGGTTCTCGATCATCGATTTCTTCATTTATTTCACTTGACACAATATATGAGAAAGAATCATCAAGATCATTTTGTTCATTTCTATTCCATATCCTTTTATTATGGATGTAGTTGATAGAAATTTCATGATTACTTTCCGACTCATTATGCTCAACTTTCTCAGTATCCTTATTATTTGTTTCTTCCAAAATACTTTCTGCAATTTTGGATGTGTCATTTACCTTGACATCTTTTTTTTTTCTAGGATTTTATTCTTAGAACCAGTAGGTCTGCCACGCTGCAGGCGTGTTTTAGACTCTCGTGTATCGTCCGCTTTTCCTTGCTCATTTGATGTTTTGATACAAGCAGGAGCATTCACGGCTGGTATATGAGATTTAGTTACCGACTTGGTATCCGCAAATGCATCAGGTAGCTGATTAGCTATACTCTGTAAATGCATGATTCGTCGAACTTCTAGTTCAGACTCTTTAGTAGGAGGATCAAGATATAGTAATGAAGGTACACTCCATTTGATATCATTTTCTACATTTTTGTTTTCTCTCCCGAGACCTGGGAATACTATCTCATCAAAATGACAATCGGCAAAACGAGCCGTAAAGACGTCACCAGTTTGTGGTTCTAGATATCGTATAATTGATGAAGAATTACAACCAACATATATTTCCAATCTTCTTTGTGGTCCCATCTTTGTACGTTGTGGTGGTGCTACAGGCACATATACCGCACAGCCAAAGATTCTAAAGTGGGAAATGTTTGGTTCTCGACCAAACGCTAACTGTAGTGGGGAATACTTATTGTATGCACTCGGTCTGATCCGAATGAGTGCTTCTGCATGCAAAATGGCATGTCCCCATACAGAGGTTGGAAGTTTTGATCTCATGATCAATGGTCTTGCAATCAATTGCAGACGCTTAATTAAAGATTCAGCCAAACCATTTTGCGTATGAACATGAGCAACTGAATGTTCAACTTCAATTCTCATTACCATACAATAGTCATTGAATGCTTGGGATGTGAATTCACCAGCGTTGTCTAGTATAACTCTTTTAATAGTATAATCAGGAAACTGTGCTCGCAGTTTGATTATCTGAGTTAGAAATCTCGCAAATGCCACATTTCGAGTTGATAATAGACAAACGTGTGACCATCTACTGGATGCGTCAATTAATACCATAAAATAGTGGAATGGTCCACAAGGTGGGTGTATAGGTTCACATATATCGCCTTGAATCCTTTCAAGGAACTTTGGTGATTCTTTATCGATTTTGGTTGGCGATGGCCTTACGATCAATTTTCCTAGAGAACATGCAACACATGTCATTTTATTCCCTTGAGAAATCTCCTGGATTTTCAGTGAATGACCATGTGAACTTTCTATGATTTTACGCATCATTGTAGTGCCTGGATGGCCAAGGCGATCATGCCATAATGTGAACTCTTCTGGGTTCCATTTTACTACAAGATTTGAATCGATCTCATCGATATAAGTATGATGTAGTCCCGAAGGAAGTTCTGGAAACTTTTCCAATATGTGTTTTCTGCCACATTTATCAGAAGTTACATTCATGTATTTCTTTCCATCCTCAGTTGCAGACTGAGTATCATATTTGTGAAGATATATGTTTTTAAAACTCAAAAAATTCCTTTTAGAACTTGGAGAATATAAAGCATTATTTATGGAAAATTTTGTTCCATTCGGCAACATAAAGTTTGCTTTACCAGTTCCTTCAATCACGTTTGCAGGACCTGATATTGTATTGACGATAATTCTTGTCGGTTTTATATCAGAGAAATATCTCTTTTGTCTCAGAATAGTGTGCGTTGTTCCACTATCTGGTATGCATATTTCACGAATCCGTTTCTTGGATTTTGCTCCATTAGCATTTTGATCCATTTCTGAAATTGTCATATATATTAATAAAATAAAACATAAAATTCATTCATATAAGGAAAAACACAATAATTATACATTAAGGTGATGTTAAAGCACCATTATTTGTTTAAAAAAGGAAATGTAATAATTATACATGACAATATTGAAAACTATTCAATAGTCTTATTATTTCGGCTCTCTTCAGGAATAATCTTAGTCCAGCTCATTAGCGAAGTCGGAGGCATCGAGGTACGATGTCCCTTCAAAGTTTTCAGTGAGGTTCACTTATTTAGCTTTGCCTTTCGTGGACTCTTGATATAACTTACAAAGATGTGGAGGAGTACGGCATGTACGAGACCAATGTCCTTTACAACCACATCTGTAACACACTGTCTCACGCTTCTGGGTGGTATCCTCTTGAGTTTCTTTACCCTTAGAAACTTGTCCGGATCTAACCAACTTGTTAGATCCCTTCCATTTGGGATTGTAAGTTTTTCCACGTTTATTATTGAAACGGCGACCATAACTTCGGTTGGTCTGGTTCCTTCTTTCCTAATTTTCTACCGCCGTAGCATTCACTTCAGGGAATGCTTTGGCTCCCATAGGTCGGGAATTGTGGTTTTTGATCAGGAGCTCATTGTTCTTTTCAGCTAACATGAGCGTAACCATCAATTCAGAAAATCTCGTGTACCCGCATTTTCTGTAAATTTCGGGCAAGAAGTGAAGCTGTTTGTGGATAGTGATATATGTTTTATTCATCATTTCTGCCTCAGAGACAGGATTACCACAACACTTCAGGAGTGCAACTATCCTCAGGACAGCGGAATTGTAATCCTCAACGTTCTGAAAATCTTGGAACCTCAGATTTTTCCACTCTTCTAGAGCGTGAGGGAGGTTGATTTGTCTCTGGTTATCGAACCTTTCTTTTAAAGTTTGCCACAGTTCAGCTGGGTCCTCGACGCTTGCATAGTCATGCGTTAGATTTTCATCTAAATGCTTCTTCAGGAAGATTATCGCTTCGGCTACATGCTCGGGTGGTGATTTGTTACCGATTACAATTGTTTCGGTTATTTTTTTCATCACCAAATATGGTTTCACATTTGTGACCCATCCGGCGTAATTTTCGCCAGTTATTTTTAACGCCGGGAACTGGAGTTTCTCGATGTTTGCCATTTGTATTTCTAAAGCACATAAATAAAAATTATTAGAATATTATTAATATTAAAATGAACCATTTACATTAATCATGCAAGCAATTACAAGGAGAAGCGATGTAAAGAAAAGTAAACCGATATTCATCTTAAATTCACCCGTAGTAAATTCTCCAACGAGTAAACCATAAATAGAAACACAAATAAAAATGACACATAAAAACAAAAATGCGCGAATCATCTTTCTTGAAATGAAAAATCGGAGGAGAGCGATTTGAAGATATTTGAGAGAAGATGAAATGTTTTGGATGAGAAAATGGAGCGAAAATGAGTGTATTTATAGATGAAAAATACTGTTCATAGCCGTTTGGAAAGGGGAAAATTTTTGAAAATTTTTCTTTGTGACCGTTGGGGTTAAATCGAGTGCACCAAAAATCAGTCTGAAAATATTGCATTAAACGGTCAATCAAATCTATAAAATTTCATAAAAATTAATAAAAGTAAAAAAAATTATGGCAATGAAATATTTATGTTATGACAACAAATCATGCGACGGCTCAGCCGGTCAATGCAGAGTAATAAATTATACGGCGGCTCGGCCGACCAAATGACAATAAACAGAATATAAGGCGGCTCGGCCGACCGATTAACAATAAACAGAATATAAGGCGGCTCGGCCGACCAATAAATAAATTAAATTATCAATAAATAATATAGGCGGTATTCCGGCCATTTTAACATGATATAAATAATAGTAGAGGCGATATACCGACCATTATAGCAGGGTATAAATGATACGAATAAATTTTACCGAATTGCAGAGTGATCGTGCTGATAACGTGTTATAAAAAAACTAGAATTTTATTGTATCGAAAAACTTTAAATAAGAGCAAAATTTTATACCCGTAGAAGAAGATAACACTGATAACAAGAGAAGATTTGTTATTAGAAGAAGAAGGAATGGTGTATTTACAATCGATCGAAACGATCGTTTATATAGAAGAGAAATTTACTGTGCAAATAGTACAGCGGACTCCACGTCTTTTCATTTTCAACAATTGCGGTGGCTCCTTTTTCTAACTTTCATAACAAAACTCTTCTTTTTTTCTAACAAAAAAATATAATATTGTATCGGCAACATTGGTCTGCTACGAGGTGGGTGTCAACCGTGTAGAACATTAGAAATAATTTTATAATAGAGTTTAGTTTGTTCCAAACTTATTTTATTTTTGCTTAAAAAATAGAATGCTGAACAAAAATAAAATTTATATTTCATTTATGGAGTTAATTCATTTTCTACTCCATTATAAAATAAAAATAGAATAAGATTGAAGCATTTTGTTATTTTAAACTCTATTTTGAAGTTAATTATGAAATGAGATTGGAGATGTTTAAAGCCGTTGTTTGGAGTAGCTAAAACACAATATATTTTTCTTTGAAAGTTAGCTATATTCATCTCATGACACTTTATGTACAACATTCATATACCGCTGATTACGTTGAAACAGTATTATCAGTGATACATCAATTACAAAAAAAAAAAGAAAAATCCTAGTAATAATAAATTTCTTTTATCTTATTTTATCTTTTGCCAAAAATTCCATATTTATTTTTATTAATTTATAACTAAGACCACATTTATTTTGTACATATAACAGAATAGGAAAGAAAAAAGAAATACAAATCAAATGAAGTATCGTTTTATTTATCCACCCAAGATTTATCTTGTAGATTTCAATGAAAAATCTCGTTATATTTGCAAATCACAATTGCCTTTGAAATATATAAATGCATGATCTAAAAAATGAACTATTGTTTTTTCTTCAACACCTATCAATAACAAATTCATATAGTATCTTCAGATGGAAATGTAATCATGTAAATGCTAATCGGATCAAACCATTAATTGTTATGGTTTTCTTATAGTACAAAGCAAGAATGATTATGACTGCGTGATGATAAAATTACTGGTGCATTTCAAATCAGCTTTATGTAAGTGTGGTTTTGTCTGGCCATCTGAAATAATGTACATTTTGGGTTTGCTTGAAGATCGGGAAAGTTGAGATCTATAGAAAACAACTATAAAGTGATTTTACATAAGAAAGCATCTCGATGCTATCTAATGATTAGTAGGAAACTGTTATGTCGATTATTTTAGGAGGCTGAATTAGAAAGAAAAATGTTTATAAAGAACACAAAATGCAGCTTTTAACTAATTAATGCTACCAATCTAAACTAATATGAGGGGCTTGAATTTGGTTATAGCTCCTCAGCTACTAAGAAACGATGACATTGATGGAAGAAAACAAAGAAAATACAAGAGGTCCATTGATTCAAATAAAGCATCAAGAAAACTACTGAAAATACGATCCATGTTTTCATCTCGACGAAATTAGTCGAAGTTAAAAACAAAATAAAAAAGTGGTTAGTTACCTTTTTATTATAAAGTAGTCATATAGGTAAAAAAAGCCGAGCAACCTCTTTGAAATCATCTCATCCCCACTGGACCCACAATCAACCATTATCACCTATCCAGTCCCCATTTGCACCTAACGACTTCAAATTAAAAACACAAATTAAGAAATGTCAACAATTTCTAAAGAAAAAGAAAAAAAAAACTTAAAGAGCTTCATTCTATATAATAAGCACACACTACTTCTCAGTACATCCACAATATCACATTGTCTCTTCTCTTATCAGGTTATCCCTATCACACTACACAACACATCATGGCTTTCTCTACTAGAACCTCCCTCCTCTTCTTCACAACACTTGTTCTTCTCTCCACTCAAATCAATGCAAGAGATAGCTACTTCTTTGGCAAATTCCACCGAGAATCCCCCAAAGACAACAATGTCCTCCCTCTCAAGACCAGCCAGAAAACCACAGTAGAAGAATCCTTCCCAAACAAGAAAGACCAAGAACAAGATCCTACCTTTGTCCCCGAGTCCGAAAATGGCTATGGCTTATATGGTCACGAGACCACCTACAACAACAACAACAAGTACGATGAAAAGTTCAGCGGTGAGACTTTCTCAACTCCAAGCCTGAGCGAGACCGAAGTGTCTTACAACAACTACGACGAGAAGTACCCCAAGAAGAGCTACGACAACAACGAAGAGTTCAACAAAAAGTACGATGAACACGTTAAGGAAGAGTCCTTCTCTGAGAACAATGAAGATAAGAGAAGCTTCTACAACTCAAACGCTTACGGATCGGAGTTAGAACGTGAAACGCCGTACAAAGGTTACAGCCACAATATGGAGAGACAAGGCATGAGTGACACAAGATTCATGGAGAAAGGTAACTACTACTACGACCTTTACAACGATAGAAACCACGGTCATTTCTATCGGAAACCTCATCAGAAAAGCCCCGCCGGTTATTATTCGGCGACCGAGAATAACTACGACCAGTCGTACAAGAACTACAACAACGAGGAGGAGAATAGCTTCAAGGATCCGTACAACTCTAAGTGGGAGAAGAACATGATGAACGAACAGCCTGAGGAGTTCGCTGAGGAGCAAGGAGACCAGTTCAAGCCTTGATGAATAGTACACTCTTAAAAGTATTTTCTTTTATTTCAACTAAGTTATGTTACTTATGGTTGATTAGTCAAACAAAATCAGTACATTACAACAAATTAAAAGAGAAATGGGTTTTTGTGTGTTTTCAGTTGAGATGTGTTTGCTTTTGCATATTATATTCGGAGACAAGTAAGATTGAAGGGAGATTATATACTATTATGGTGCTACTTATTTTCTTATGTTAATTTAATCACTTTTTGGTTGTTTTGTAACAAATATATAATTTTGAAGGGACCAAACGTGACTGCTTTTAATGATTTATAATGGGGGACATGAAGATGCCCATTCCTCATTGCAGAAATGCAAAAGAGACACTGATTATTACCTGCACAACCAACATTTTAGTTTATGAGTCTAGAAAACATATATCGTGACAAAAAAACATATACTATATCGTTTTAAAATCGACATATAACATATTGTAAATGCCACAAAAACCGAGTGTGCCTCTGAATGTTAGTTGAGATGGATACATGAATAGTTACAAAACTTGTACTCAATTAAACTGGTCATAAGGGTGTAATCCCAACTATAACGTCCTTTTACTACACAACTCAGCTTTAATTGGAAACTTTGTAAGAAATTAAACAGGTAGTTCTGATTCTTATACAAATAAGAAACATGATTTTACAAATAGCTAACAAACAATCAAACACACAGAAACGCCAGAGTATCACAACACTAATTTTTAATTAGGTTGTCGACCCGATAAGCTTTGGTTGCCACACTATTCGTGTTTCTGGTCTTCGTAGCAGTATGTATTGGAGTGAAAGTGTATTGTTTATACAATTAAAATCATTAAGCATCTTAAAATATATAATACGATTTAGGTTAATGGTGATAAATGGCTGGAAAAGACAACATAAACGCCGTGACAAGGATACTTCATAGGCCAGCAATGAGAACCCACCTCTCGACGAGGAAAAGAAGACTTCCAATTCCGTTAATCACGGCCAACATAAAGGACAAAGTTAATTTTGTTATAAAACTAAGGGGAATAGTTTGTATATTTATTCATAAAACATATGGTTCTTTTATATAAGGATTACAAGATATAGAAATATAGAAAGTATCCAAAACCTAAACCAACTAAGATTAGGAAAACTATTAAGACAAGAGAAAGGAAAAACATCTCAAAGACTTAGCCATCTATATGTATGGGCCGAGTATGGTCTTGGAAGATGCTATGGTTATGGGTCATCCACAATATGATTTATAACACTCCCCCTTGGATGCTATAACCATTAGAACTTGTAATACGCTTTGAATGTTGCCTCATTAAAACCTTACCAGGAAAATCCAATTGGGACAAAACCATGGTGAAGGAAAAAAAGTACAACACGTATTACTCCCCCTGATTTGAACCTCACTTGATGAATAGATCTTCTGAATTGTTACTTGAATTACTTGTACCTTTCCTGCCTTTGGAATGCGTGGGTGAAGGAAACTTTGGGCAGGATACGCTTCTTTGTCGTCGACCATCCCATGTTTTGACCGGACCTCGACCAAAACACTCTCATAGTCCACATATGCCGAGCTTGGTAATGTATATTTATAATCCAACCGGGAGCTCCAAAGGTGATTAGGTCGAGCTGGTATGTCTTCGTGTAATAATGACGGGCTGGTCTGTTGAGTCATGGATCTCAAGACACACACACCCACGGCTTGCCTCTTGTATGGCTATGCTTTCCGCGTGATACTACAAGGTATTGCAGTCCCACGTGCTTTTGTTGCTGCAATGATATGGATTGCCAAGATATTGCATAACCTGTTTGAAAACAAATCATCAAAACCAAATAACCCCTCTTTGGGCTGGTTAGTATAAAATAAACACAAGGAATTCGAATTTCTTTATAAGGATACATGGACTGATTTGAATTGTTCTTATAGAACTTTTTTTACAAAGTATTTACTTAGTCTATCATACTATATGCAGGTGCTTTGTTTCAGTCTATAAACAGTTTTGTTCAACTTTATACAATGTTGTTTTCTTGAGAACTTCTTATCTCATCTTTGATCTCAATATATTTCTTTATCCAGTGGATCATATGCTGCTTACTACATCCTTTATACATTAACCTAATTTCTTTCTTTTGTCCAAACTTTATCAATTTCGAAATATGTAGTAGCATCCGCCACAGTCTCTATTCCTGGTCTCTGTGAGATTCCTTGTGTAACAAGCCATGCTTGAATACTGTAAGTAGAAACATGGACAACTTAGACCACGTGATTATGTTCTTTATCTCACGATTTTACTTCTCACAAGACTCATCTATATTCCACTGGTTTAATCATAGGGCGTCTTTATTTATTGGCCAAATACGCCTCTCTTCTTTAAATTATTTAACCCCATGTTTCCATTTCAGTCTAATCTGATCTATGAGTGTACACTATTATATTGACGTGGGTTCATGATCCTCGCTTATATTCATATGTTCAAGTGCTACCTTTTATGCGCTTCCTTATATCATCTTATGTCGACATTCTTTATATGTTCCATTACATTCCAGACATAACATAATTGGTTGCAACCTTATTACCTTCATGACCATTAGTACTATGGAGTTTGGCATCCCAAACTCCATTGGGTGGTACCTTAGATTGGCCGGCCATTGTCTATGTCTAGGATGGTTTCCTCGACCTCGGATTTGTTTTATCATTCTATGCACCTTTCTCTTTTGTTTCCGAGGATTCTTATCTTTTGAAACTTATTGGTCTATCTTGTATATAGACTCTGTAGCAACTTGATTGTGTCTCTCTTGGACATCAATTTCGTTGGTGCTTTACAAGCTGGTTTATAACTTAATCATTCTTTTCTTTTCTTTTCTTTTTGGGTCAAATGTGTCTGGCATTTGTTTAGTTAGCTTTTGTAAATGTATAATCTTTGTTTTTATCTTTGGACGCCTTATTTCACTTTAGTCCGAGGATCTTGCCAAGACAAAGATGGTTTATTCCATTCTATTTCTTTACCATCCTTTTACTCTTTTATCTTACCAGTTTATTACTTTTCTCCCCCGGATGTTGAATAGTCGGATTTATTAACTCTTGCAATCCGTGTTCTTGGCCACTAAATAGATCGCCCATATTTGGCTCAAGGCACTTCATTATTTGTGGAAGATTCATATCCAACATATATCCCCATCCCCATCCTCTTCTAAGGATCCATCTTAGACGACACATATATTTGTGGTGGCTTATCCAAATATCTCAAGATGGTATATATATGTCTGGCTCATGACCCGTAATAAATTTGAGATGAGAATATCTATGCTCACTTAAATGGTCTGATGCTTATTAGTTAAGATGCATGTAAATTCGTGTGTCCCCAAGCCTTGGACTGAGAGTTTGGACCTATGGGTACTGGCCAAACTATATATAGTATGGACATGTGCGGATTTGTCCTCACTGCCCCCTCATGGACATACTATAACCTTTAAGTGCTTGGGACATCATGGCCTAATGAGTTTCCCTTGTGTTCATGCTACACATGTGAGATTCTATGAGATAACTCTTTGTGCCCTTTCCAATATCAATTTCACATCATGTTTTGGACCAGGATGGCCAATCCGGTCATGCCATAAAGTGTATAATTTCATGGGTAAACCATTCTGGTTACCATGACTTTTGCCTTTATCTTACTGATCTTGGCATAGTCTAGATCAATAGAGAATGCATGTATAGTCTAGACTACTTTTCTATGGTCTTGGGCGATTTTCATAACTCTGAAGGAACTTTTGTTTCCTTTTACCCATTGTATCATTGTGGAAACCATTCTTATATCTCTATATAATCTCAATGGGTTTCTCTGGGTAAATATAAAGCATCTAAATGCTTGCCCTTATACATATCTGGCCGTAGCCCTTAATGTGTACCATACCCGCAATTTATAAACTCATATTGGCGTTTTCAATAATAAAATCATTCATCTTATTAAATAAAATCAGATAAGATAATAGAAATAAAGTAAACTCAAAGAAATCATATTATTAAAAAACGTAAGTAGCAAAGCAAAGAAAACATAAATCAAAGAAAAAGCACAAAAACAGAATGTCGAAATCATCTCATTCTCTTAGGCAATCTGAAGTCTTATAATCCATAAGGTTATCCTGGTCATGATCAAAATAGTTTTCCCCATCATGGTGGACCAAATGGGCTTCTGGATTCTTCCCTTTCTGACTCTCTTGATAGAGGTCACAAAGATGTCTGGGAGTCCTACAATTCTTTGCCCAATGGTTATCCATTTCACACCTGTGGCATACTGATTTGGACGAGTGTGGTGGTTTAGAGATACCACTGCTTCTGCCTCGACCACGGCCATAGATGGGACCGGCCATAGCTGGGACCACTACCACGGTAATAGTGGTTCCCTTTCCCATGGCCGTGTGAGCTACAATTGCCACGCCCACCACGTCCTCTCCATTCACCACGGCCTCCTCTACCATAGCCATTTCCATAGCCGTGTGGTTTATCATGATGGACGTGGTTACTTTCTTTGGTGGGTTCTTTCTTTTCCTCTACAGCCTTATTGGCTTCAGGTAATGGAGTTGATCCAGGAGGTGTCATTTCACTGTTCCTCATGAGCAACTCATTATTAGCCTCAGCTAATAATAGGCATGAGATCAGATCAGTATAGGTGGTGAAACCTTTCTTTCTGTATTGTTGTTGCAGCAACACGTTGCTAGAATGGAATGTGGAGAAAGTCTTTTCCAACAAAACCTTCTCTGTTACAGTCTCACCACAAAGTCTCATCTTCGAGGCAATTTTGAATAGAGCTGAGTTATACTCATCCATGGTTTTGAAATCCTGGATTCTCAGATATTTCCAATCATATGTAGCCTTTGGTAGTAACACCGTTTTCTGGTGATCATATCTCCGCTGTAAAGCGGTCCAAAGTTCTAGAGGATTCTCAATAGTGAGATACTGATCTTTTAGACCCTCAGTGAGATGATGGTGGATAATACTTATTGCCATGTATAAATTTTTGTCATTCTCTTTATTCCCCTCGATGATTTTAAATTTAGCAGTATGCGATTTTAAGGTTTCAAAGCCTTTAAGGTTTCATATTCGATATTATGGTTTTTAGAAAACAGGTTATGAGATCAATCAAACTATCAACCTAACTCTCAATCAACAAGATCAATCAAAACAAATAAGAATCAAACATGCTTCAATTCGGATTTATAACATGCTATTTAGGGTAAAACGAATTTAGGGTATTCAGAAAACAGAAACAGATCAGAAGGTAAAATATTCCAGCAACCTAAACCTCAAAACTTTAAAAGATTTAATCAAACAAGAACAATCATCAAAACAGATTCACATTAGGGTTTAGGGTTTTGATTCGATTTCTAGCAATTTTAGGGTTTACGTTTTCTGGGTTTTGATTTAATCATAGATCAAGGGAGATTTAAGCACACGATATGATCATTGGATCATAGGGTTTTGAGATTCAAAACCGATTAGGGTTTTGAGTTTAATTGATCAATAGATCAATCTCGATTTAGGGTTTGGGATCGAACTTTTAGAGCTTCGATTTACTCATTAGGGTTTGATCTATTATCCTATGGCTTTTATCATAAAGATTAGGTTTTATGGCTTCATTCTTTATCAATCAACCCAATTCGATTCATATGTTCTTAGAATTCGAATTACCTTTAGCTTAGTTGATTGTTGAAACCGGACCACCAAAGAATGAACCTCGGGCTGGACAGGAACGGGACGCGAGCTGGCCTGGAACGGATTGAGGCTGAGATCGCGAGCGGCTGATCGTTGAACGGGAGCTGTTGCTGTCGGATCGCGAGCGGCTCTGATGCGAACGGGACGCTTGCTGTCTGGAACGCGAGCTGTCCTGGATCAAGAGCTGAGGCTGAGTTCGTCTGAACTGAGATCGTCTGAAGCTGAGACGGGAACGCAGGGTTGCTGATCGGGAACGCGTAGGATCGGGATGCAATCGGGATTAGGGTGTTCATCGGGTAGGATTAGGGTTTATCAATTTTTGGTTTTAGCTTTAGGGTTTTAGAGGCTATCGTGCTGATAACGTGTTATAAAACTAAGGAGAATAGTTTGTATATTTATTCATAAAACATATGGTTCCTTTATATAAGAATTACAAAATATAGAAATATGGAAAGTATCCAAAACCTAAACCAACTAGGATTAGGAAAACTACTAAGACAAGAGAAAGGAAAAACATCCCAAAGACTTAGCCGCCTATGTGTATGGGCCGAGTATGGTCTTGGAAGATGCTATGGTTATGGGTCATCCACAATATGATTTATAACAAATTTCCCTTTTTCCTGATTTATTATTTATTCTACAGCTTTTTATAAGAGGATGATTATTGGGAGTTATTAGAGTGGGTTCTTAGCGGAATATAAGAACATGTCTCTTAACTTTTAACTAAAAAAGTTAAGAACCGGCTCTTAAAACTCTTATTTAAGAACCGGTTCTTAGCTTTTTTAGTTAAAAGTTAAGAGGCAGGTTCTTATATTCCGCTAAGAACCTCACCCTAAGAACCCCCAATAATCATGCTCTAACTGTACCCGACTAATCTTTGGTCGGATATTTTTTAATAACTTATTGAGTTATTTCATATAAATATTAATACTTTTATCTAATTTAACTGTTTTATTAAAATTTAACATATAGAGAAAATTAAACCAAAATTTAACATACTTATGAGTTTCTAAAAAAATTAAAATGACTTATGAACTTGTTTTTAGTCATGGAGTTTTGTAATAATACCAAAGTGTACACCATTTTGAATAATCCAAAAAAATTTGATTTTGTAATAGTTAATTTATTAGCATATCGAAATGTCCCAAATACACATGTGTGTTAGGTTTTATATACATCCGATGATACATTTTTTATGAATTATAGAGGGGATATCCTAGCCCCACGGAAGTGGTCCAGACTACTTACGTATTGTCACGTGTCGGTTTTTTGTCCCTTGCAATGTCGGAACGTTAATTTTTCAGTGGCCAAAACTCGAACCCTGATGACCGTATTAGGCTTTTTCCCTCAAGTTAATCATCACCCAAAACTACAAGTCCTGGTTAATGTTGTATTTTATAACATATCATTTTTACGAATTATATTTGTTAATATAATTTTTCATTGTAACTAAATATTTCTTGTTACCACAACATAGTTTTGTATTAATTAAAATATGTTTTTATAAAACAATACGATAGATTATATATATCTTTGTTGTTTTCATGAATAGAATAAAATATATATATATAACCCTTATAAAATAGTATATGGCTGTACAGTAAAAAAATAGCTATATAACCCTTATAAAATAGTACTCCCTCTGTTTCTAAATGTAAGTAGTTTTAGCAAAAAAAATTTGTTTCACAATATAAGTAGTTTACATATTTCAATGCATCTTTTTCATTTATTGGATATCGTGTGACCAATGAAATAATGTTAGATTTTTAATAATTGGTTGAATTAATTGGTTAAATGATATATTATTTTAAATAACAATTTTCTAAATATTCGTGGTTTTAATCAAAACTACTTACGATTAGAAAGAGAGATAGTATATGTACATTAAAAAAAAAAAGCTTATTATTTTATTACTTTTCAATTTAACACGTGTCACTTATCGAGCGAGTAACATTCATCAAGCTTACTGTAAGCGTAGCTGCACTAGATCCCTCCCTTTCACAAAACCCTACCCTTAATCCCTAAACTCTCTCGAAGAAGGGAAAAAAAAGAGAGAGCCGAATCGAAAGATCTCAAAAGTTCAATGTCAGCCGCCAGATCAGTCTTCCGCTCCGCCGCAAGCCGAGCATCCGCCGCCGCGTCAAGATTCTCCACCGGACCCAAGCCTATGCCGGCATCGGCGTCATCTCGGCCTGCGTTTCGGATGCCTAAACAGAGCCCTCTTTCAAACCGCATTTTCAGGTAATCCAGAGAACACTGACTCTATCGATTTGATGCATTCTGATAGTATTTTTTTTTTCTTTGGAAATTGAAAGGTCTCCGGTGGAATTGAGCTGCTGCGTGGAGACGATGCTCCCTTACCACACGGCCACTGCTTCCGCTCTGCTCAATTCGATGCTCTCCGCTTCTCGCCGTGGTTGGATCGTCGAAGGTACCTCACGCTCTTCCTATCGATTGATTATAATAGTTTATATGCTTAGTTGACTGATAATTGAAAATGCACGAACTAAGCTTTGTGCCTTTGCGCCTTTAGAGTTATGTTTTAAATAGAACTATTTGTAGTGCCTCTTTATATGATCATGGATTCTGTTAATTCTCAGCTTCTCTGGAACATCTGACTTTTAAAGCCCTTTCTTTCTTCAACACATATTTGTTGAACCTTAGTTTCTGGTGCGATTATGTGTGTCTGGATTCGTTACAGTACTAATGTTCGTAGGTCTATTTCTTGGCACCTAATGTTTCTCTAGAATACTCCACTTTTGAAGTCGGGGATAACATAGTTCTCTTTAACATATCGTTACCCAGTTATCTAAATTTTCTTGCATACAATGAGAACAAATCATTTTTTCTTTCCTTTGTAGGTCTAGACGAGACTAGATGAAGATCTTTCAACAAAAAATGATGTGAGTCTGTTTATTATCCTCTAGTCTTAGAGTTAGGTGTTTTTACTTGATTTGGCGTCGTAGTTATAGATAAATGGAACCTTATTAGGCTTCTTTTCCCTAGAAAATTGGTTGATTCTGTGTGTTTTGTTTGCATATGCTTGAAAACATTCGATATTTTTCTCTGAACCTCTCGAACTCGGAATCAGTGTAAGAATCACACTGATGCAATTGTATTCACTCAGATTGCAATGATGATGTATGATGAATTACTGAGGAGAGGTCAGCGATGCATGCAGTCTTAAGCCAAGGTGGTGCTGAAATGAAACTTTTATTTGCGACTTTCTTGAACATTATCTTAGGACAGTTTATAGAAAGAAAAACCTTGAGACTTTATAATAAACCGAGTCGCGTCTCTTAGGTCACAAGATTTATTACTCCTTTTGGTTTGCATGCTAATGGGGTTCATGTATCGTATGTTTATGTTGTGTTTGTAGATGGATGACTCTCCTTCTCACCATTGCAGTAAACAGGAAGATTTGTTTAAGAGTTTTAAAACCACTTGTGTTGATTCTTAAACCATAACAACAGATGTTTCTCCATGTTTTTTTTTTTTTTTTTGCTGTTACTTTATAAAAGATCCAAGTGAATTGTTGAATCAGTCTCCTTCATTCCATCGCCTTGTATTGTAGGTCGTTGTAGTTTGTTGGTATCTGAATTTATTTATCATTGATGAATAATTAATAGCTTCAATCGTAATAATTCATTTCCCAACAATTCTTCTATAACATCTTGCTAATTATTATTAGCATTTTCGTGAAAGCTCATAATGTTTTACGGGATGTGTTAATTTACTGTTTAGGCAAATCTTGTGACTCTTTAAAACTGAATAGTGAGATATAAGGTTTATAAAGTCGAATAAAACTAAACATTGCCGACCATTATGAGCCGGAAGTTGCAAAGCCGAAACATCACATGTGACGAGCGTAGAGTCTAGAAGGCCAATTAGATAGTAGTAACCGATCTATCTCATCCTTGATTTCAGTGAATGGACTTGGGAACGAATGAGAGACGTAAATTTGGGAATCATGATCTACGTAACGTACGTTACATGAGAGTTACCACAATCACCTTTTTGTTCCGAATACAAATCTTTCAACTCCCATCCCTCGTCATAATTGCCGTTTTGTCTCATTCCCTAGATTCTACAGTCTAGTCGAAGTACATTTTCTTGTAGGAGATAACTTCGATTATTGCACCGTACCATAAAATAACAAGGCTAAGTATTCCCGTGCTTTACATAACTGTACTGTATTTCCTAATTCTTAGCAGATAAAACTGAAATTAATTAAGCTAGTATCGAGTTTATTGCCATCAATTATCCACCAATATATCCGGCGTATATTCACACTATCATCATAGTAGTGCATGCAGAATCTTTACTTCTAAAAGTGTATCATCATATCAATACACAAATAATTTGGTAAATCATGAAATTATGGAAATGATTACGCGCACAAATGCAATTAAAAAAATCAAAATAATTGAGCAACTTTGAAAAAAAGAGAGAAGAAAAAGGCAGTGAAAGTTGAAAAGAACACTTTTGATTGTTTTCACACAATCTTTCTCTTGCTTTCTTGCATCAAAGGCTATTCAACAGTGATCTCAACTCCCTCTTCTTCCTCTTCAAATCTCAGACATGCTCCTTTCTCACTACTCTCATTCTCTCTCTACCTCTCCTCATGGGATACCTCTCTTGCAATGGTGAATCCGCAGTTTCCATCTGCGATCCATACAACTATAATCCTCGCCGGTCAAAGAAACGTCCTCCATCAACGCTCAGGAGATTCAAATACGACGAACTCGCCGCCGCTACAAACGGCTTCTCCGCCGGTAACTTCCTCGGGAAAGGCAGCCACGGGAGAGTTTACAAGGCGGTTCTCGACGGCGGGAAGCTTCTAGCCGCCGTTAAACGAACCACGATCGCTAGCGTGAGCCAGGTGGACAATGAGATCGAGATTCTGTCGCGTGTTCGTCACCGTTATATGGTCAACTTAATCGGTTACTGCGTTGACCAACGGAGGAAAACGAAGCTGTTGGTCGTTGAGTACATGCCTAACGGCACGCTTCATGATCACTTGCACTCTCGTAGCTCGTTAGCTCCACCTCTTAGTTGGAACCGGAGAATCAAACACGCGCTTCAGATCGCGACTGCCGTCCACGCTCTTCACTCCGCGGAGACTCCCGTTATCCACCGTGACATCAAGTCGTCGAACATTCTCATCGACGGCGAAGGAAACGCGAGATTAGCCGATTTCGGATTGGCGTTGATCGGAAACGTGGACGATGAGCGTCTGAAAGCCACGCCGCCGGCGGGAACGATGGGATATTTAGATCCGTCGTACTTGGCGCCGGCGGATCTAACGGCTAAGAGCGACGTGTTCAGCTTTGGGATACTGTTGTTTGAGATTGTTAGCGGTAGAGACGCCATTGATTTGAATTACAGTCCGCCGTGTGTCGTGGACTGGGCGGTGCCTCTCGTTAAACGCGGCGAGTACGGAGCGATTTGCGACTCGAGAATCAGGAACCGTCCGAGTTGCGCCGTGATCCGGAGATTGGTTGTTATGGCGGCGAGGTGCGTGCGATCCACGGCGGAGAAACGGCCAGATATGTCGGAGGTTGTGGAGTGTTTGAAAACGGTGCGGAAGATGTCTCAGGAGTCTCCGGTTTGGAATCGGTTACGGCGGAGAAGCCAAGACAGCTCGGGAAACGTTTTCGTTAGTGAAGAAAAGGAAGAGAACATCAATGTGAGGATGGTGAGAGAAGGGAGCAAGAAGATGAGCAAGGTATCCAGCGTGACGACTGAGGACGATACAGTCCCGGAGAAGGCGATTTCTCCGGCAACGCTTCGTCGTCGGAACCGTGTGCTGAGATCGAGATCAGTTGGTGCGATGGGTGGAGCGAGAGTTGGACCGATTCCAAACGACGTCGTTGAGGATAATACGGTGGTTACAACGATCAGAGTTCTTGTGGAGAGGGAAAGAGCGGTGAAGGCGGCGGCGATGATGAAGCTGAGCAAGTCGAGGTCGGTGGGGATTGTACGTAGTCATAAAACGGTGTCGTTGAAGCTTTATTGATTGTTAACGAAAGTCAGCAATTTGCCAGGCAATCTGTTTGACTCTTGTCAGATTTGTTTTCCACATTTTCCTTCTACTATTTTTGTTTTTATTGTATTTGATTCTCAATAAAAAAAGCTATGTGCTTGCTTTGAATTTTCAAGAAATGACTGAACATAAAGTCAAAAGAGGATGGTATAGACTTGAACATTATAAAGTCGAACTGAAAAATAAGTTGAAATGTTTAATATTCACACTGGATGTATTCTTTTCTATAAACTCAGTTACGTTAAGAACCTTGATATCGTTAATGAATCAAGGTTATTATACAAAGTTGGTATTATTAACTTCATCACTGCATTTGACAAAGCAAAGTGAAAGAGAAGAAACGATATACCTCATGGTGCATAATTAGATCTACCCGGATGGGATGATATTATAAATGCTATGGGAAACATTTGTAACGGGGTCTCAAAATTTTTGAAAAAATTACAGACATAAACCTCCAAAAGATCATTTTTAGATCTTTAAACTGGAAAAAAAAAAAAAATTACATAAGATATTGTCACATGTCCCCAAAATTTCAGAGCGGGCTCTGACCCCTAGGCCAAGGCTCTTCTTTTGACCAAACCAAAGTAAACATAATTCCTTGCAAAGCCTTCGATTGTGACTTAATGAGACCTCAACAACATTGATGAGCTCGTACTCCACAAACGACAGATGGTTAGCATCATTTTGATCCCTTGAGCATATCTACTTTGTAAAAAGAATAACTTTCCATAGATTAATTATTAGCTTGGACCAAGCTGGAACAAAATCCCCAATCTAAAGGGGGTGGGGGTAAGTTTACCAACGGATGACTTGTTCATGTGCAAAGGAGAGTAGTAGGTGTAGCTGAAGAGTAGTGGTGACTTGTTGATCAATGATCATCTTACCTTGAACATATCTATCTTTTCATTCCGCATTACCTGGCTTCATCAGATCCACTGAACCACCAAAAAAATAAGCAGAAGACTTATTATTATCTAAATACAATTTTCATGTGTAAAATTCAAAAGATAGCCACCAGATTACGAATAGGACAAGCAGGGCAAGGGATTTATTAGGCAAATAGATAGCGTAGACAGGAAGTAATCAAAGCTGTAACCTTATTAAGGTCAACCATTAAAAAAAAAGAGCTACAAACAACAACTAAACTTGACATAAGGCTGTAACAAATGGTTTTGTATCCAAATGTAGCATCATAATCCCAAAACTTAAGAAATGTTACAACTTTGATTATATATCTTTTAGTATAAGCTTCCAATTTCAGAGACAAAACCAGTTGCTTTTGCTAGTAACACGAAATCCATACGTTGTAGCCTACTTAAAACACACACAACACCTGTTGAGGAGAACCACAAAACAAATAATACTCATGTAAAATAGTGAATTCAACAAATATGCATAACAATGATATACATTTACATCAACAGACTGAATAAATCTTTTCACAAACCCAAACAACACCTGATGAGATAACCACAGAACCTAATCCACAAACTGAAAACCTGCAAAAATCCAACACGACGCACTAACTTGTGTTCCCCTGTCCTTAAACCAGCGAATCTTCAGACTTAACAGTGAGCAGTGAATACTTAGCTTTGATTGAAATCTTCCCTGCCTCAACACAAAGCTTAGCACCGGTCACAACCCAATATCCAGGTGGTACTTCCGGACCTCTCACCACCTCCTTCATATCCACAAGACTCAGCAGCTTCGGTTTCACAGGAGGTGATGGCCCTTTAGGATAAACAGCCGAGTTTATATCGATCTTAGACACTGGCTTCGCAGTTGCCTGGTTTGGACCTAACCCCGCGCTTAGCCTCGTACTAATCATGGAGAAAACACCAGATTTTCTCGAGATTGATGAGAGATTATCCCATCCTGATCTACGTGTAACAGCTGAAGCAACTAGTGAGAAACCAAGCCTCAGGAACAGAACTTTCCTCATCCCTATTCCTTTGACTTCTAACCACGCTTTGGTTACAATGGAAGCAGCTTCATCAGACCGTGCTCCATTGTACTGAACCGGGAAAATGCAAACGTGTGAGAAGATCCCCCATTTCACAGCTTCGTAATACCCTTTCTCTGGTGGTTCATCGATTGGTTCATAAGTGTCGTCGTGTGAGAGGTGCAGACTTGGAGGACACGTAGAGAGGTGTTGCAAGTGGATTGCTAGATGATCTCCTTTCTTCCCCTCAAGGAATAAACGTAGTCCTGTTACTGGTCTCTCACCTGAATCAACCTATAAAACATTTTTTTTGTGAGATTGAAAGTTTTAAAAAAATGAGTACAAGTTTATTTATAATGCACCTTTGATGTGTTGACATATAGTTTTGGACCCATCAAAGAGAACTGTAAGGACGGAGAGCTTTGTTTTCTGCGGCGTAGTCCAAGGGGGAGGTCTCCGTACACCGGAGCCCATTGGCGTGGAAGTTGAAACTCAAGAAACTGTTGCAACTCTTCTATCGGTGGCTTATCTACACAACGTTTTATACAAACTCGTTACACCTAAATGAACCGTGAAGTAACTAAGATGCACAAAAATGCTTACATCTAAGGTATAAGTTCACTGCATGACTAAGAAATCCTGTTCCTGGGAGACCACTCAAGAGTGAAGTTATGGGAACAAAGCACATGGATATAGCGTTGGGTGATTGTGATATCGTTGAAAGCCATCGATCATGACTTTGTCCCATATCAACACCTCCTCTTCTTATACAAATGCTCACCATATCCTGCAAGATGAAACAGTACATTTCTTTTAGAATTTCCCAGCTTTAAGCTGATAAAAGAAGTAGTGGTGAGAAGAAGCGTACCTCGTTTTTAGAGCGAAAGATTACAGGACGACTAACCGAGGAACCAAACTGTCCAGGAAACGTCCATTGGATAGGATTCTCCTCCTACAAAACCATTAAAAATATTAATGTTTTTTTCTGAATAGTTTTTTTTTTTCAGGAAGTGTGGGGCCGAAGCCCGTAATACCCCTAGATCCGAAACAACAACATGTAATATTAGTTTCGTCCCAGCGGTCCATATCATTTCTAGTTGAGCTAACGACTTACAACTCTATCAAGCCTGTTAATTTCTTTTACCTTTGGGGTTCCGGAGTAAGCATCAGCAGGAGAGACACTTTGAACTGGATCAACTGCAAATCTCTTATCACCCAACTGCTTCAACTGCTTCTGGACCTCACCAGGCTCATGATTCGAATTACGCAGCTGCTTCATATGAACCACATCTTTACCTCCCATAGTCACACCAACAACTACATGAGTACCATACTTCTCAATAAACCTGTTAAACACCCCCAAAAAAAAAAACAAATCATACTCCAAACTTGCTTCTCCCCTAAACCAACTCTTAAAGTAAAAAAAAAAACACATACCCAGCAAGTGCAACAGAGTCCCAAGAAGAAGGAACCTCACGCTTCACTTCATCACGCAGCGTCACCTGCGACCTAACGAGCTCTACACTGTACAAGCTAATAAACCATCCATCATAAGAAAGCGTCTTCACCGAGCTCGCATCTTTCTGCCAACCTTCTTTCAGTTCAAACATGGTATTGAACATCCCAGACGGAATCTTGCCCGAAAGAGACATGTCCTGATTGAACTTCTCCGACATCTACACAATAGGCAAAATCAAAATAAGATAGTTAGCTCAACTGAAAAGGTTCCTGGTCATTGTGTTAGAGGTCCCAAGTTCGACCAACCACTACAAGGAAAATAATATTATATTATGTGGTTTCGGGCATTACTTGCTTGAGCAAACATTATTAGAAATATTTTAAAAAAAACTTGTGAAGGAAGAGAAGGAACCGAACCTGGTTAAAAGAGAGTATGTCGGAGCGGAAACGAGTGCGTTCGCCTTTATCACACTTAATCGAGCTCGAGACGTTACTGACGACGACCCCACCCGGGAAAACCAGGTCTCGGTTCCGGTTCGGGTCGATTTCGACGAGTCTTGACCTGTTGGATGTGGACTTACAAGCCGAGAGACGGACGTCAGAAGAGAGATCGTAGCCTAGTCCGATCACGGATACTGCTTTCTCGGCGGCGGATTGAGCGTCGAGACGTGAGATGTTGAACGCCATAGAGGAGAGAGAGAGAGGAGGAGGAGGAAGAAGAAGAAGAAAGTTCAAAAGATTGTGGCGAGTGGGAGAAGAAGAAGAAGAGGAGCCACGGCATTGAAGTGGTCAACGGTTTTAAGCTTGTTTTGTAATATTTAGTCAACACGCCATTACTTTGACTGCGGCTATAGGTTTGAATCCTTCGTATCAAAAGTGTGAAAACGGAATAGTTTATTGTTTTGTTGAAAGAGAAATTATTTTGTTTTTTTTACTTTGATTTTTTGAGATTTTATTTTTGACCGTTGTTTAATAACGAACTAGACCCTGATCCGCACGCGGATATAAATTTTCAGTTTTTAATTATTTATTTTATTAAATGATGTATTTGTAATATTCGTTCATATTATATTCATTAAGTAAATATTTTTTTTTGTATCTTAAACTATCTATTTTTTTACGAATGTGTGATATCATATACAAAATATAAAAAAAATGAGTATAGAGTTAATTAGATAATTTTAAAAACAGAAAATTTTTCTTTGGTGTGCGATATCATATAAATAATGATCCCCCCAGTTAACAAAAATCATAATTATTTTATGTGTAATTTTTTTTATTTTGACAATTTCCTTAAAACTATATTAAATTTTACATATTTTAATTAGAATATTTTTAATATATTTATCTTTTTATTTGAAATGCAACTCAATATTTTTTTAACAATTATAACAAAATATTTAAAAAATATTTTTAGAATTTGTTTGAAAAATATGAAAATTACATTTTAAATTAAAATTATCCTAAAATATGATAAGTTTTGATGTAAGCGAAAACTCAAATTATGTCAAAAATAATGATATTCAATGATAATAACAATTTTAATTGATTATTTTTTAAAAAATACATTTACAAAAATATTGTTTGAAAGAAAATTCATTTATCTTTCAAATATAAAATAAAAATATTATAATTAAATAATAAAAAATATAAATAAAAACCATAAATTTAGCAAATGACAACTGAGTTATATTATGCTAAAATTTTTTTTCTAACAATTTATCAAATGACAAATGAGTTATGAGCAAATAATACCATATAATTTTTAAAAACATAACCTTTCTTAAATATTTTTTGAATAAATAATTATTTTTAAATTTAATCAACTGAAAATAACATCCGTACAATTGTGTGAGTCAAATTCTAGTTTTATTGATGCACGTTATATATTAGTGCTGCATGTTTTAGGTAAGATTTTAATGATGCACGTTTTTAAAAATCTCCATTATTAAAATTATGCACGTAAAGATAACTCATGAGTTTTTTGGTTGATTAAATGACATTATGTCCAAATTTATTTAAGGATATTTCATTAAGGTAACTGAAAAAGACAAACAATAAAATATGAAGTTTAAATTCATTTAAGCATATTTCATTAATGTAACTGAAAAGACAAGTAATAAATTAGGCAGTTTTATTCGATTTAGGATATTTCATAAATGCAACTAAAAACGACAAACAAAACAAAAAATAAGTTTAATTAATGAAGTAAGAACATTTTCAAATGGATACTTCTCTTTTAATAATATAGATTAACAACTATGCTCATTTTTGCCCTTTTTTATAAGGCAGATGGTATTTGACTAGCTTTATATGATTTTTTTTCTAACCCAACGAAATTGATGGTTGTTATCAGCATATGTCACTCATTAGAGTTTAACTGTGTAACTTAATGTGTTTACTTTTTTAACTTCATATTATTGTGTTAGTTGATTTGATTAATTATCAAAACTTCAATTCAGAAGTTTTGTGCCAAAATCTAGAACGATCGTTAGATACCATCTAGTTAGCAACTATGCTCATTTTTATAAGGTAGATGGTATTTGACTAGCTTTATATGATTTTCTTTCTAACCCAACGAAATTGATCGTTGTTATCAGCATATGTCACTCATTAGTTAGCTTAACTGGGTAACTTTATGTGTTTACTTTTTCAACTTCATATTATTGTGTTAGTTGATTTGATTAATTATGAGAACTTCAATTCAGAAATTTTGTGCCAAAATCTAGAACGATTGTTAGATACTGCAAGCGAAGTAGATATTCATGTCATCTAAAGTATATACGGTTGTTAACTTGTTATCATGATTAAATAGATATATATATATATATATCAAGATGGTTTTAAAAAAATGTTATGATAAATATTTAGATGGTTTTTTTTGGTAAAATAATATTTAGATGGTTGAATTGGGTGCATGAGCAATTTACTACTTCAACTTTTGTCTATGATTGTTAAAATTATTAACTATGTTTTACGCTCTGTTTCATATTAAATATCGTTTTAACTTTTAAATTTTGTTTCGTTATAAGTGTCGTTTTACATTTTCAAGGTAAATATTAAATGTTTTTCCAGTTTTTATCCCTACTCTTAGCTCATTAAATAACAAAATCATGCATTAAATAGGGGTAAAACAAAACATTTAATCATTTTCTTAATTCATGTACGAAAACATTAAACGAAATTTATAATGAAACGGACGAAATTGTTTTCGTAGATAAAACAAAAAATGGTGTATACGTTTTGTTCCTTCTACCTTCTCTTTTTTCATTTATTTTTACATCTACAACACATATAACTACAGCGAATATCTCTGTCCCAAATTCTACAACAAATAATTTACATCTACAACTTACAAATCATCCTCTTAGTATAAACTGGTCAACTTCTATTTGGATTAAAACTATTTTTCTTAGGAAACCATGTTCAAAAACGCGGGCGAGTTACTGAGTAATCAGCCGCAAAAACGGTGTTCGGAAGGCAATCGTAGCGATTATGAGCAGATCGGGAAAATTATACGGTGACCCGAGTTTCAATTGTTTGAGCCGTAGAATTCAATAAGCCGGCGACTTATATTTTTCGTCGCGTGATATAGATTTATAATATCATAAATTTCTTTGCATAAATGGCTTAGTTTGTGTTAGATTTATAAGATTTTGGTGATAATTTGAAGAAAAATAGCGAAAAAGCAACCAACAGGATGTATAATGCAAGCGACGGCCATTTTAGGTTACAGATTTTTCGCAGGGAAAAAGATAAAAACGAAAGCACCAGCGTACCCTTTATTAATAATACGAAAATAAACAAAATGTTGTGTACTTAGGTATTGATCCAAGTCAACTTCTTTCAATATCAGGACAAATAAATGATATTTAGCTACAATTAGATGAAAACCTTTGAAAAAAAATCCCCGAATACTCTCCGATTAATCTCCGAGTTTTCATCAACTCGCTAGGCCCATACCGACCGTCCGACTCACGCCTAGCGTAGTTTCGAACATGGGAAAATCCACATTCAAACACCACTTCCTCTGTCTAACGGTAGCTACATTTTTATATTGTATTGCACAGTATCGATTTATATCCTTAAATCAGATTTTTTGGTTGTCCCTAATACTTTATTCTGTTTACTGATTAGAGAACTAAAATTTATTTTATTTTAGAATTCTTTTGAGAATGCATGAAATTATATATATATATAATTTTAGCAACATATAGATGTCTAGTTAAGTTAGACCTTTCTTTTGGTAAAACAGTTAAGTTGTAAGTCTTACACCTTACGTGTAGTATCCGTTGATAGATGAAATTGTGTTAGGTGTCCACAACGAAACGTCGGAATGAAATGCCATGAGTGGCCGTGATGTGAATATGAGCCAAGGCGTACTCCTAGCTACATTTTTGCTAAAATTTGGGGCATACTCCTAGCTTCTGTGGACATTTTACAAATAGATCAAATGTTGTGACATACTTAATATTAAACATGTAACATGACATTTTATTTGCAAGACTTTTTCCACAGTGCAAGGCTGTGAGACAGAGAGAGAGAGAGACTTTTCATAAATTATTTAATACTTTATTTCAATTTTAAGATTTTGTCATAGGTACATTCGTTTTGTCTTGTATACTTGGGTCTCAATACACTATAGTTGGTAACTTAGTATATATAGAAAAAAGGGAAATTGCATTGTATAACAAACAAAAAAATTATAATTCACCATCTAACTAAAAAATAAGTTGACCATGATATTCAACATATTTTATATCTTATTTGTCAAAATACCTTCTTAGAGTCACCGATGCAACCGTTTTGTATTTTTTTCTCTTTTCTTCCATTATTTTTTTTTCTCTTCTCAAATCTTTGATTCTCGCAAACAAATTTTTGATTTTTTTTATTATGGTTTTGCTTTTGTAAGCAAAACCATAAATATGATTGCATCAGGCTGATTTCAACTATTATTCAGATATAGTGGTGGTGAGGGTTAGCGATGATGAACCGGATGCAGATCAACTGATGAGAAAAAGAATAAGAGATGAAGAAGATAGGTTGCCAACAATATATAGTAGTAAGTAATAATGACAGTGAGCTGGCGAACGAGTGTCATTATTTCTGAAAAGAGGAGAAGATGAAGAAGATGAATTCATAGACTATACTATATTGGGTATAAAAAACTATAGTATAGTATATTTTGTTTAGTACTGTAACTTTCTATATAAAGTTACTATACTATTTAATATACAGTATTATGTTTTTCACGTATTTCTATATTATTTCTTTTAAATTAAATAATCGGTTTTGTTTCTCTTCTATGTCATTTTTGTATTTTTTCTTGGGATATAAAATTTGTTTTGTTCCAATGTTAGAAGATGTTATGTTTGAATGTTAGGATCATGTGTAGTTCGAAGATGTTATTTTCATCAACAAATGCTCTTATTTCTTTTTATACTATTTTACGTATGATGCTCAACTAACGTAAATAGAACATATATTTATATACTATTTTAATAGAACATATATTTATATATTATTTTATATAAGATCCATACTAGGTATTATTTATTGAACAAGTAAATGTGATTTCAAATGTAATTTATAGATTGTATTTGGGTTTACATGATCCTATCTAGGGTTTAGATTTATTAAGTATGGGTTTGGGTATAGGAGGGTTCGGTGGTTCATTATATATGTATGTTGTGTTACATCTAATATTCTATTTGCATTATCTATAGGATTATGTTCTATTTGAAGTTACTTACTATACTGTATATTTGTTTTCCATTCTTTTTGACAAGTGTGTTGTCTTTTTCTGCATATGATAAATTGGTGATGTTGCCTTATGCTGATGATTTGATGGTAAATAGTTTATAGGCCACTCATGTCCATACCATGGAATTTAAGCATGTGATTTGGTGAAAATGGAATACTTGTATCAACTATTTTCCACATGTTTTTACTGAATACCGTGAAACTGTATCCGATTATTAGAACTGTAGCGTGTCTTATGTAAAATATCTTCTAGTAAATAGTATGCAGCTATACATGTATATACCATCTGAAACACAGAGGAGATGACTATACCATGTGAAACACAGACGTCATATCGCTTCGCTCTACGTGACCGGAATTTGTACTTAAAAAGGGTAAAACCGGACCTTTATTGGGCTAATTGTCATCGACTTAATTATGTCAAAATCACCGGTATATTCTTCATTTCCCTTTGTGTTTTGTATATACACCAAATTCTCCCTGAAAAAAATGCAACTTGCCAAAGAATCAACAAAGACGGAAATTGCATTTGTCACACGTTATTCGTCACATGTATGGAACACAGTAAGGACGTTAGACTAGATATGGGTTTATTTTTCTAAAGATTGGTTTCTGTTGACATGAAGCAGAAACAAGCTGCCAGACTTGAGAAATAAGCTGTCAGACTTGAGAAACAAGCTGCCAGACTTGAAAAGTTAGTTAGAGACTTATAAGGTTTTATAAGGCTTTATAAGGTATCCTATTGAAGAGAAGAAGAAGAGAAAAGAAGACTCTTGAAGATATTTTTTTAAAACAATGAATATTGTATTATATTGTGTATAAGACAACTTGCTTTTAAATGCTTGTACTCAGATCCACAATTAAATTAAGAGAAAATATTTTCCTCATTCTCTCTCTCTTTCTCTCTCTCTCTCTCAAATTCAAACATTAATCTCTCTCTTGTTCATCATGTTCTTCATTTTCTCTCATGGTATCAGAGCATTAAGCTCCTATACCTCTTACTCGCTTCCGCAAACACTCTTACTTTACTTCTCTCTTCCTTTCCAACCATCTAATTTCTCTGTTCTTGCAAGAATTTGTCTTTGTCCACTGGATAATAGATCTACTTTTGCTAGTGCTCATTTCCCTGGTTCTGGTTCCACAGTTACTTAACTCAAACCAAACTTAAAAAGAAGTGATGGAGCAATACAAGCCTGTTATGATTCCGGTTACTCTAAAAGGAGGTAACTACATTACCTGGTCTAGATTGGCCAAAACTGCTCTTGGAGGACGAGGTCTATGGGAGCACATCACCACGAGTGAGGCACAAAGAAAGATCACCCAAAGAGCTGACGGCAAGGAGATTGTAGTGGTGGATGAAGGCAAATGGGGTCAGGAAGATCTCTTGGTGCTGTCTTCCTTGCAAGGCTCGCTTGATACTCCAATAATGGAGGCTTACTCTCATTGTGAGACCGCAAAGAAATTGTGGGAAACTCTTCACAAGATTTATGGCAACACTTCAAACTTGACCAGGATCTTTGAGGTGAAGAGAGCCATAAATAACTTGCAACAAGAGGAAACAGACTTCACCAAGCATCTTGGGAAGTATAGTCAGTTGTGGTCTGAGCTTGACATGCTCCGACCAAGCACAAACGACCCCAACATCATTGAAGAAAGGCGTGAGCAAGATAAAGTATTTGGACTGCTTCTCACACTCAACCCGAGCTCCAATGATGTCCTTAAGCACCTATTGAGAGCTAAGGAGCTCCCAAACTATGATGATGTGTGTGCTCAACTCCAAAAGGAACTCGGCTTTGCTTGGTGGAAAAGGAGAGCTATCTATGGCCAACAAGGTGGAGAAGGTGGAGAATGCTGCAGCCAACAAAGCCCACTTCAAGCCAAGAGGTGGTGGAGGAGATAAACAAGTAACTTGCGAACATTGTAAGAAGATTGGTCACTCCAAAACCAACTGCTGGATTCTTCATCCTCACCTCAGGCCAGCTTCATCCAACAAATACAATCAAGGCCGAGCTCATGAAGCTAGAGCTCAAGAAGGTTCTCAGCCAAACTATCCTACTATGCGCATGGGAGAAGATGGGAGAGCCATGACAGCAACTACTCGTGTGGTTGAATCAGGGTCTCAAGCCACTTCTCAGTCATCCAATGAGGATACTTTCATCCGCAAGTCTGACCTTGAGGCTCTTATAAAGGCCCTCAATGCCAACTCTGGTAACCTTAGTAGTTATGCTTTAAACTCTATTATAAATGCATCTGAAACCACTAGACCTTTGATAATTGACTTAGGAGCTTCACATCATATGATTAGGGATGTAAATCTCATTAGCAATGTCAAACCGGCTCTAGGGAGTGTTCTAATTGCAAATGGAGATAGTATACCTATTACTGGAGTAGGAAACCTGAAACTGTTTGATAAAGACTCTGAAGCACTTTATATGCCTAGTTTCACATCAAATATGTTATCTGTGAAAAGAGCTACTAATGATCTTAATTGTAATGTGATTTTTAGTCGTAATGAGGTGTGCTTTCAGGATATTGAGACCAGTAAGATGTTGGGAAAAGGTGTAAGCAATGGAGAGCTCTATGTGCTTAAAGACACCAAGCTTAGATCGGATTTACCTTATGTTTTTAAATCTACTTCTGTTTTAGCAAGTGATGAGTTATGGCATGCTAGATTAGGCCAGCCTCATTCTAGAGCACTTGGATTGATGTTACCTAATCTATCGTTTAAGAATGAAAATTGTGAGGCTTGTATTCTTGGTAAACATTGCAAATCTGTTTTTCCTAAATCTATCACTATCTATGAGAATTGCTTTGATTTAATTCACTCTGATGTTTGGACTGCTCCATGTGGATCTAGAGAAAACCATAAATACTTTGTCACATTCATAGATGAAAAATCAAAGTATACATGGCTCACATTGATTTCAAGTAAAGATAGGGTCTTAGAAGCCTTTATAAACTTTCACAACTATGTCACTAACCATTTCAACTCTAAGATTAAATTTTTTAGGTCTGACAATGGTGGAGAGTACACAAGCCATGCCTTTAAAAATCATCTAGCCAAGCAAGGAATAATCCATCAAACAAGTTGTCCATACACACCACAACAAAATGGTGTGGCTGAAAGAAAGAATCGTCATCTCATGGAAGTTGCAAGGAGTATGATGTTCCACACTAATGTTCCAAAGATATTTTGGGGAGATGTTGTGGTTTCTGCATGCTATCTTATCAACAGAATCCCAACCAGAGTCCTCAATGATATCTCACCATTTCAGGTATTGAACAAAACGACACCTCCTATAGATCATTTGCGTGTGTTTGGGTGTGTGTGTTATGTGTTGATACCAGGTCAACAAAGGAACAAGCTTAAACCTAAGAGTATCAAGGCTATGTTCATTGGATACTCACACACGCAGAAGGGATACAAGTGTTATCTACCAGATTCAAGAAGGGTGATGGTGTCAAGAGATGTAAAGTTTGTGGAATCAAATGGGTATTATGATGAAAAGGACTGGGAAAACCTTAGAGATATCTCACATGGTCCATCAGATAGGGCTAACAACCTGAGAACCATTATGGAGAGCTTAGGAATCACTCAGCCTATGAGTAGTGAGGTCTTTAGAACCTCTCCATCCCCACTAGATGATGTTCACAATGAAGCAGCAGCACCAAATTCTGAGCAAGTCCAGCTTGATCCTGAGGGGGGCAGATAAAATGACTCAGGGACATCCCATGATCAAGATGGACCAAACAAAAAGGATACAAATCAGACTAGTGAGGAACAACATCAAGAAGATCAGGCTAGTGAGGAACAACCCCAAGAAGAGCATGGGGAGCCAGTGGTACAAGACCCAGTGGCAGAAGACCAACAAATACAGACTTTAAGAAAAAGCACAAGAGTGAGAACACCATCTCATTGGATCGACACGAGGGTATACTTTAACAGCAACGCGGTCGCACATCCCATACAAGCAACCTGCTCAATGGCAACCTTTCCTCCACAACACCAAGTTTTATTAACCAATCTCGACCAAAACTTCATCCCAAAGACCTATGAAGAAGCAATGGAAGATGATGAATGGAGAGAATCAGTGGGAGATGAGATGGGTGCTATGGAAAGGAATGATACATGGTTTGAATCGGAGCTACCTAAAGGCAAGAAAGCTGTGACCAGCATGCTACTCTTCATCATCAAATACTTTGCTAATGGAAAACCAGAAAGGAAGAAGACAAGGTTGGTTGCAAGAGGGTACACTCAGGTCTATGGAGAAGACTACCTAGACACCTTTGCACCAGTGGCCAAACTGCATACTATAAGGATCCTACTCTCTCTGGCCGTGAACTTGGAATGGGACTTATGGCAGATGGATGTCAAGAATGCTTTTCTACAAGGAGAGCTGGAGGATGAAGTGTACATGAAACCACCTCCTGGTGTGGAAGACATGGTCAAGGCAGGAAATGTTCTAAGGTTGAAGAAGACAATCTATGGATAAAAACAGTCACCAAGAGCCTGGTATCACAAGTTGAGTACAACTCTCAATGGAAGAGGGTTTGTAAAGTCAGAAGCTGATCACACTCTATTCACTCTCACAAGCAAGCAAGGAATTGTGGTGATATTGATCTATGTGGATGATATCATCATCACAGGAAGCAACGAGGAAGGTATCATCTCTACAAAAGCTTTCCTTAAATCTAGCTTTGATATTAAAGATTTAGGTGAGCTAAAGTACTTTCTAGGGATAGAAATATGCCGCTCTAAAGAGGGGCTTTTCTTATCTCAAAGAAAGTACACACTTGATCTTTTAAATGAGGCAGGAAAGCTTGGAGTAAGAGTAGCTAAGACACCACTTGAAGAAGGGTACAAAGTCTTGCGTGAGGGGGAGTTTGAGGATACTTCATTTGGTCATTTCAAGCTCTATAGAAGGATGGTTGGGAAGATAATCTATCTCACCATTACAAGACCAGACATCTGTTTTGCTGTGAATCAAGCTAGTCAACATATGCAAGCACCAAAGGTTCAACATTGGAATATGGTGGAAAGGATCATGAGATATCTAAGAGAGGCTTCTGGTCAAGGTGTTTGGATGGGTTGCAATAAGAGTACAGAGATAGTGAGATATTGTGATACAGATTGGGCTGGTGATAGAGTAGACAGGAGGTCAACAACAGGCTATTGTACTTTCATCGGAGGCAACCTAGTCACATGGAAGAGCAAGAAGCAAAAGGTTGTATCATGTTCAAGTGTAGAGGCAGAGTATAGGGCAATGAGGAAGCTAACTAGTGAACTCATTTGGATCAGGAACCTGCTAAGAGACTTGGGTATAGAAACAACAACACCAATCACAATGCATTGTGATAACCAGGCAGCTATCCACATAGCATCAAACTCAGTATTCTATGAAAGGACTAAACACATTGAAGTTGACTGTCATAAGGTGAGACAAGCTGTGGAGCAGAAGATCATTTTACCCTGCTATACTAGAAGTGAAGATCAGTTAGCTGATATCTTCACCAAGGCAGTAAGCACTAAAGTCTGTGAGTTCATTCATCCAAAATTGGGACTCATAGACCTCTCATGCCACTAATATCTCATTCATGAAGTGTTCTACTGTTTTTCTTTGACTTGGGTTTTCTCCCAAATGGTTTTACCTAGTTGAGGTTTTAATAAGGGAATACTTCATGGCTTCCAAGATTGACTTGTTCCATATGGTCAAGCTTGAGGGGGAGTGTTGACATGAAGCAGAAACAAGCTGCCAGACTTGAGAAACAAGCTGTCAGACTTGAGAAGTTAGTTAGAGACTTATAAGATTTTATAAGGCTTTATAAAGTATATTGTTGAAGAGAAGAAGAAGAGAAAAGAAGACTCTTGAAGATATTTTTTTTAAACAATGAATATTGTATTATAGACCAAATTCTCCCTAGAAAAAATGCTAACTTGCCAAAGAATCAACGAAGACGGAAATTGCATTTGTCACACGTTATTCGTCACATGTATGGAACACAGTAAGGACGTTAGACTAGATATAGGGTTTGACATATTTTTCTAAAGGTTGGTTTCCAAATCCGATTTTCTTTTTTAAACAAGAAAACACACACAAGATTTGCAGTGTTTTATTTTCAGAGTAGTGATTATAACTTATATCTACTTCCTGCTATTTGGTCATCGGATCAAATAATTTGTGTAGATCATTCTACAATAACATTTTGTTAATGTGTGTATTCAATCACCAATCTGTTAGAAATATTACTTTTTGATGGAATTTGAGTGACAATAATTATTAGTGAATTTGTACAGATTTTTATTTGTTCTTTTATTAAAATATTTATAAATAATACAAAAATATGACGTTTAGATGATTATATTTTTGACAAGAAAAATCACTCTGAAACACCACTAAAATCACCAGTATTTTTTTATAACGCTGGGTTTTATATATATCAAAATAAAAAGAGGAACATCGTTATAGAGATATACTCTAACAAACTCTTGCCTCAAAAAGAACAAACTAGAGGAGAGAAATAAAGCAAAAATTTCTAAGTGATCTTTTGAATTCCTTATAAAATTATTTGAATAATTTTGTAAGACATGCAAATTTGTCGCTTCCATCCGTTTGTTTGAAGTCGTTCGTGGTAATAAGATTAAAATCCTAGACTTTTTGTACAGGAAAATCACATTTTAAATTCTGCGAGTGTTACATTCTCACACTTTAAACACTGAAGTCTTTTGACTATCACTTTAAACATTGAAAGTGATATTTTATCATAAAAATCTTCCAATCAAGTTTACTTGTTCTTCAGACTAAGTAGGTGGTCGGTACTGTTGATTCATGATAACGTGTCAGTTTCCTTTAAAAAAAATAATAAATAAATAATAAATTAAATAAAATTCGAAAAAATTGTAAAAAATTCAAAAAAAAATCTAAAACTTCAAAAAATCTAAAATTAAAAAAAAAAATCTAAACTTTAATATAAATAAAATGTTTTTAAAAATATAGAAAAGAAAAAAGGGATGATAAAAATTATTTATGTAAAATTTACATATTTGTCAAGAGATCTATTGGTATTGTTTATTAGAATTATATTTATCAGTGAAGTTCTTAAAAATAATAAATTATTTTTAAATTAAATAAATTACTAATCAAACTTTAGAGAAACTAAATATATGTTACTTATCTAAAAAGCTCCACTAACACCAAAACCCAACATATATAAAAGAAATAATGATAAAATTTATTTTATGTAAAATTAACATATTTTAAAAATATTTTATTTTATTTTAATTTTGTAATTTTTTACTTATTTAGAATTTTTTCCAATTTTCCATTTTTTATGCATTTTTTTATTTTTTTATTAATTTATTATTATTTTAAAAAAACTGACACATCATTATGAAATGAATAGTGCCGGTCACATACTTGACTTGAAAAACAAGTAAATTTCATTGGAGGATTCTTACGATAAAAATGTAACTCTCTGGATTTAAAATGTTAGTGAAAAAACTTAAATGTTTAAAATGTAAGAATGTGACACTCTTATGGTTTAAAATGTGATTACCTTTTTGTAATATCTGGTTTGTGATATAAATTATTGTATGTTGAATTTAAAAAAATAAAATTGGTCATCTATTTCATCAAAATGTAATTATCTTTTTGTTATTTAATAAAAGTAACTTCAGAGTTAAATATGATTGATGTGAAATTGTGGAAAATAAATAACTTTTAGAAACTGGTTTAAGATATAGTGTGAATGAGGTCTAAACACACACAAAATTGTGTGATGAATACACAGTAAGTAAATAAATCTTTTCTTTTTGACTGAAAAGTAAATAAATCTTCTAAACCTCTAAAAATTAACACACCAACTGTCGGCTCGATGGTGGAACCTACAGACGAACCGGGGCGTTACAATTTGGTCTTAGAACATTTCCTGTTGTGTTAGTTTATTATTGATCTCCATAGTTTTTATAGGAAAGTTTCTTGAGAACAACTATTACTCATCATTTTGAGTAATGACACTTCTTAAGATTACATTTACACATACATGGTTTAACCAGAGAATGGAACAAAATTGTAACGACCCGGTTTTAACAAACCATAATTAAAATTTGGTTTGATTATTTATTTAGACTAAATCAATCTAAAAAATAATTTCTCTTTAATGGTTTAGTAAACCAGAGCTTATATATTAATTATAAGTATTTCTTTATTCTTAAAACCTAAAACGTGAACTGTAGCGCAACCATCTTTCATCACCATCATCTTCTTCATTAGCCACCTCAAGCCATCTTCATGTTTCTCCCTCCATTAGTTGGTCTAACGACAATCATTGACCGTCATCTTCTGGGAGTAAGTAGCCAACTCTTTTCTCCACGTGTTATAGAAAACGGATCTCCAATCGGATTTGTATTCTAAAAGTTATGTGTGTTTTACCAAGGGATATTTCTGCATAACACATCTGAGACCAGTATTGGGGAAAGTCAGGAACGGATTATCAAATCATATAATTTTGAAGTCAAATTTTCATGGTAAATTCTAAACTCACAGATCTACCTATAGCAGAAAGCGGATCATCATTTGAAATTTCGGTTTAAATGTTATGGTTGTTTATTTGGGACTGATCTCTGCAGAGCGAGTCCACGAACAGTCAACTTCATAAGAGTTTTCCTGTTTATCCCGACTGACTTAGAAAACGAGCGAGATACCTTTGGAAAGGTCTCGTTGTCAGCCTTCCAGATCATTCTTCAGATCGACAAACTGAGGTACAGTTAGGAAGTTATGTCCATTTTAATTTCGGGTATCAACTCTGTTCAAATCCGAAAATCATAAACCTAGTCTTCTAATTTGGAAACCCGAAATCTATTGTTTTAGGAAAGTTTCTTATGGACCAAAGCCATTAATTCTCGTGTGCCAGTTGACCATATCCTCCATTGTCCATTTCATCCAGTGGCTAAGGTGAGGGTTATTCCGTTTAATCCCGTGCTAGTTTAGTACTACCATTATGGAAAGTTTAGTTTCGAAACATGTTCCGTCTCTGTGACTCGAGTCTAACTGGAGTCTTGTTTGTTTTTATTTTATTCTTTGCCTAAACCGGAGATAAGAAATTAGATGATTCAACTGTTGATTGATTTGGTTGATGTTAAAAGACGGTTATATATAAGTATACATATAGTATGGATTGGTTAGCCAGATACAGGAAAGTACTTCTGTATCGGCCTATTTGTGTGGAGATTACGGGGTGTACAGGGAAGCACTTTTGTACCACGTATGAGCTGTGGGAGTACAAGGAAGCACTTCTGTACTACGTGGCAATTGTTTGTGTTGAGATTGCGGGGCGTACAAGGAAGTACTTATGTACCACGCATGAGCTGCGGGAGTATGGGGAAACACTTCTATACTACGTAGCATTGTGTATGAGGAGAATGTGAGAGTACAGGGAAGCACTTCTGTACTACACATACTTTTGGTATACATAAAAATTTATATATCTATATCTGTAAGAGGAGAATGCGGGGTGCAACGAATAGCTATGTACTATAAGCGCATTGGTTGTTATGTGAGGCGCATTAGGTGCCGTGTTTGTTTCATGCTAGAGCTAGGCCTACATAGTCGTAGTGCTATGTACTAAGTCAGTGGTTTGCGGTTTAGCATCTCATACCTTACTGAGTGACTCCCATGTTGCTCACCCTTCTTTTCTCCCCCTTCCAGGTGAGACTGTCGAGCATGAGTGATTGCTATCGGATTGATGCTTTTGGGCGTTTACTTCTTTCCATTTCAGACTTGCGGGTTTTACGATTTTATCGTATTTTCTGGATTTATTCCATTATTTGGATTTATGAATATTTGTCGGATTTATGATATGTGCAGACGATTTATGAGGATTAATAAATAGAGATTTCACGATTATTATTTATTATTTTATTTTGGAGAGTACGAGTATTACAATTTGGTATCAGAGTGGGGTTTTGTCCCGGCTCCGACCGGGATGGCGATTTGTGGGACTTTTTTTTAATCGGTTTTTGACGATTTCGAAATATTTATGGGGTTGGCAATTTTACAAAAAAAAAAAAGTATAGCACCATTCTGTTCGGTTATTTTTTAGTAATCGATAGTGTTCCGATTTAACAGATTTTAATCGTGTCGTCCATTCTCTATTCAGATGCCGCCAAAAAGAGGAGGTAAGCGTACTCGCACCGTTAGGGTCAGAGCTGATGCTCGTGAAGTTGTGGATGAGCAGGGTACTGCAGGGGGTGTTCAGGCAGAGGGTGTGCAGCATGCAGCCCCACAGTTTGACCAGGCTGCGCTCATGCAGATGGTTTAGCAGACAGCTACCCAGGCTGCTCAGACTGCTATTCAACAGGTTACCCATGAAACTGTTCGTGTAGTTGCACAAGAAGTTGCTCGTGTAGCAGCACAGAAAGTTGCCCGACAGTTGGCTGCTGGTCAGCAGATTTCACCGCAGGATATTCCACCGCAGCAGATCCCACCACAGCAGGATCCACCGCCGCAGACGCATATTCTTCAGGTTCATGTGCAGGGGTTTCCAGGACAGCAGCTCCCTCAGGGTTTGCAGCAACCTTTACCGGTTTACCGTGCTTATGATGAGAGGTTTTACAGACTCACGAGTCAGATGCGAAACATGGATATGGAGCATTTTGGGGGAACAGTGGATGCTACAGTTGCACATGATTGGAAGCTTAGTCTGCAACGGAAATTAGAGATTATTGAGTGTCCACCAGAGGCTTCGCTTAGGTTGGCTATGCAGTACCTACGTGGAGATGCACTTGTGTGGTGGGAGGGAGTGCGATTGGGCCATCGTGGGCCTGACAGGGTTACCTTTGCAGATTTTATCTGGGAATCCAATAGGAAGTATTTTCCAAAATAAGCTATGGATAAGAAGAAGAGTGACTTCGAGCATGTGAGCCAGGGTGACATGACAATCAGGGAGTATGAGGTTGAGTTCAACCGACTTCGCAGGTTTGCAGGAGGTGGTATTACTGAGGAAGACCTGATTAGAAAGTTTTTGGGTGGGATGCGAGTCGAAATTCGCAACAGAAATCGTGTCGTCACTTACTACAGATTGGGGGATTTGGTGGAGAAAGCTGCTGAGCAGGAAGCAGGTTTGGCAGAGGAGCAGAAACTCTTTAATCAGCTCAGACTAAAGTTGGGAAGACTTTAGAGTCACAAAAGAGAACATTGGACGAGTTAGAACCACCTAGCTTCCCCGGTTGCAAGCGCAATCATTATGGAGAGTGCATTAGGTGTCATTCATGTGGACGGACAGGCCACATGGCGAGAAACTGCCGGTTTAAACCATTGAATGCGGATTCAGTTAGACAGATTGTTGAACCCAGAGCGGCTACTATGGATTTCAGTAACTGTGGCCAGCCAGGTCATATTTTCAGGGATTGCCCGAGGAGGGAACATGCAGAGGATTCACCACCGCCTAAGCGCTAAGCCATCGACCAATGAGTTTTTGCTACACGAGATTAGGAGGAGGTTGAGCCGGGATCCACTATGTACTTTTTGTTATTTTTAATTCTTGTGGTTTAATACGTTTTTTTTCTATAACAAATCTTGCTTAATTACTAAACTCGTATTAATCGATTTTGGTTCATGACAACTCTCGTCCTAGTTGGTAGTGAGATTATTTATTGCTTTGTGAGTTTGTGTTTGGTCAAGTGGTAGTTATCTTAAGGTTTGTGTGAGCCAACTGTTAATCATATTCCTACCGTCAACACAGAGAAGCGAAGTCAAGATCTGAATTCGGGACGAATTCCTATTTAAGTGGGGAAGAATTGTAACGATCCGGTTTTAACAAACCATAATTAAATTTTGGGTTGATTATTTATTTAGACTAAACCAATCTGAAAAATAATTCTGAAAAATAATTTCTCCTTAATGGTTTAGTAAACCAGACATGCTTATATATTAATTATAAAATGTATCTATGTCATCTTCAGTTCTGTTCTCTTTAAATGATTTCAAGGCTGAAAAAAAAAACAGTTTCAATAAGGTCCAAAGATTAAATAAACAACAAATGAAAGGAAAGGAAGAAGAAGAAGATTGGTGTGTAAAGATTCAATCGTCCTTCCCCCATGTGCAGTTTTTATCATTATTCAGAGAAGATAACAAAGCGTTTAAATCGCCGTCTGTTTAAAGATATCAGCATATCTACTTTAAAAACAATAAGAAATATTCTGCAAAACAGTTTTAGTTTTATTTTCTCCAATATTATCCGCTGTAGATACTAATTTAGAGTTCTATATTAATATCAAATTTAGAGTTTTAAAATTGTAAAGCTTGGCGTGTAAAAATTTGAAGGTTCTTTTCCGATGTATAATTGGATATGTATAAAATAACTCATTTTAAATAATTAAAATTATGATAAAAGTTGGTTTGTCTAGAGGATGTTATGTTTAAAACATCCACGTAACTCTTATGTCAAGTAATTTTAAGATAACTTTTATTCAGAAAATATACTAAAAATAATAAAAAATAATATAAAAGATTATGCAGTGCTGTTTATTTAGTTATATCTAATGTTTATAAATGATGGTAATGGTTTGCCAAATTCCTAATTTCTCCATAATCTAATATTATTACGAGTAAATGACCATGGTAAGTTTGCAATTTTCAAAGCCAGTTGATGAAATATCAATCAATCTTATGATTCACTGATTGTACATAGAATTTTTCAAATATAGTGATTTTGATAACCATCTAAATATAATGTAACCAGAGGAGTTATGTATTTGAACCAAGATTCCATTATGAGAGATGCTATGAAGTACTTGTGACGTTAGGAGATTACAAAACTCGATTTATAATAATTTACTGCGTACGTCTAATTAACCTTAAACATATCCAACTATTTTAAAAAAAACAAGGATTAAGTAACGTCTAGATTCGATAAATAATATATCTAAGCATGAGAGCAATGCAGAAGATGCAAATGGTTAATCTTAAAACTTGGGTATCATATGGCCAGAGATTGTCAGGTTTCTACCATTTGACCAATTTTTTTTTACTGGTCAGGTTTTCGGCACAAACAACTTAATTTCTTGGAGAATAAAAATATAAAGTCATAAATCAAGCAACCCAATTTATATTCATTAATCTAACTTCAGTTTGTTAATTTGAATCCTGTCTTTAATACCATTACATAAAAGAATTAGAAACATAAGAGATTTACCTCGTGCGAAGCACGGGAGACACACTAGTTATAAGTATTTCTTTATTCTTAAAACCTAAAACGTGAACTGTAGCTCAGCTATCTTTCATCACCATCATCTTCTTCGTTAGCCACCTGAAGCCATCTTCATGTTTCTCCCTCCATTAGTTGGTCCAACGACCATCATTGACCGTCATCTTCTGGGAGTAAGTAGCCAACTCTTTTCTCTACGTGTTATAGAAAGCGGATCTCCAATCGAATTTGTATTCTAAAAGTTATGTGTGTTTTACCAACGGATATTTCTGAATAACACATCTGAGACCAGTATTGGGGAAAGTCAGGAACGGATTATCAAATCATAGAATTTTGACGTCAAATTTTCATGGTAAATTCTAAACTCACAGATCTACCTATAGCAGAAAGCGGATCATCATTTGGAATTTCGGTTTAAATGTTATGGTTGTTTATTTGGGACTGATCTCTGCAGAGCGAGTCCACGAACAGTCAACTTCATAAGCGTTTTCCTGTTTATCCCGACTGACTTAGAAAACGAGCGAGATACCTTTGGAAAGGTCTCGTTGTCAGCCTTCCATATCATTCTTCAGATCGACAAACTGAGGTACAGTTACGAAGTTATGTCCATTTTAATTCCGGGTATCAACTCTGTTCAAATCCGAAAATCATAAACCTAGTCTTCTAATTTGGAAACTCTAAATTTATTGTTTTAGGAAAGTTTCTTATGGACCTAAGCCATTAATTCTCGTGTCGCAGTTGACCGTACCCTCCGTTGTCCATTTCATCCAGTGGCTAAGGTGAGGGTTATTCCGTTTAATCCCGTGCTAGTTTAGTACTACCATTATGGAAAGTTTAGTTTCGAAACATGTTCCGTCTCTGTGAATCGAGTCTAACTGGAGTCTTGTTTGTTTTTATTTTATTCTTTGCCTAAACCGGAGATAAGAAATTAGATGATTCAACTGTTGATTGATTTGGTTGATGTCAAAAGACGGTTATATATAAGTATACATATAGTATGGATTGGTTAGCCTGATACAGGGAAGTACTTCTGTATCGGCCTATTTGTGTGGAGATTATGGGGTGTACAGGGAAGCACTTATGTACCACGTATGAGCTGCGGGAGTACAGGGAACCACTTCTGTACTACGTGGCAATTGTTTGTGTTGAGATTGCGGGGCGTACAGGGAAGCGCTTCTGTACCACGCATGAGCTGCGGGAGTATGGGAAGCACTTCTGTACTACACATACTTTTGGTATACATATAAATGTATATATCTATATCTGTAAGAGGAGAATGCGGGGTGCAACGAATAGCTATGTACTATAAGCGCATTGGTTTTTATGTGTGGCGCATTAGGTGTCGTGTTTGTTTCATGCTAGAGCTAGGCCTGCATAGTCGTAGTGCTATGTACTAAGTCAGTGGTTTGCAGTTTAGCATCTCATACCTCACTGAGTGACTCCCTGTTGCTTACCCCTCTTTTCTCCCCCCTTCCAGGTGAGACTGTCGAGCATGAGTGATTGCTATCGGATTGGTGCTTTTGGGTGTTTAGTTTTTTCCATTTCAGACTTGCGGGTTTTATGGTTTTATCGTATTTTCTGGATTTATTCCATTATTTGGATTTATAACTATTTGTCGGATTTATGATATGTGCAGACGATTTATGAGGATTAATAAATAGAGATTTCACGATTATTATTTGTTATTTTATTTTGGAGAGTACGGATATTACAAAAATGTGTATATGACTATTAGTCTGTAAATACTAAATACCTATGACAAAACACAAGCAAGCGCATCCCTTTTATATTAAAAGAGAAACATTTTTTAAGACTAACCTTATGCTCATGTATTATTAACCAAAATGCCATTTCCTATGTGGCAACACCATATTCACTCTCACACTTTCTAATTAAAAACTCCCTCTTTACTAGATTTATTACATTCTTTGCCATTATTTATAATTATAGCTTAGCATAATGTTTTAATAGTATATCTTGGTAACGTACAATCTCAATGTAGACGAAGGAAGTAACCGGTTATTTGATAATGTGTTTTATATCATTTTAAAACCGGTTGACATATATTATATTACATATGACTACTATACTCGAATGTTGTTTAAATGTATACTCGAGATCACACTATATCAAATGAGATAACTTGAAATCGGTTTAATGTATTTTTCTTAATGAAGATTATAATTTATAATTTGAAATCGGTTTAATGTATCTTTACATGTGATCTTAATGAGGATGATATCAAAACCGAGTGTTGCTTTTGTTGTGTTACTTTTCGATTTTATGTTAATATGTTTTATATCAATTTAAAATCGGTTACCATATATTATATTACATAAAAAATACTAAGGAATCTCATTTTCATGTATCGAATATATCACACTATATATTATATCACATATGAAAATAATCAATGATAATTCAATGTATACTCGAGATCTTTGGCAATGTCGATAACCATCTATCAATGCAATAAATCAGGAAATATGGCAATTATGGTATTGATTGCCATAATATAATTTTCAAAGATCATAAAGGCATTGTCAACCACACAATACTTGCGTGACAATGCATGATTGCCGTATGAATATTTCAAATTAGGAAATATGAAGCTAAATATAACACTAATTCCGGTTATATATGTACTCATTAATATTGGCCGAATTTGGTAATGGAAATTTATCGTCGAAACCGAATCATATAGTCATATTTTTGATCTTCACTGACTAATTTTAAATTTAATTTAGTTAACTAGAATTTCAGTTTGTTTTCTATACTATTCCAATAAATTCGCATAGCAACGATCAAGGCAAGTTTTCAAAATTCAGTATTTTGAATATAAAGGGGATGTGAATATTTTGCCTTGGACATAATTTTAATTGATTTTACGGAAATAATTAAGGCAAATAGCTATAATTGCCCTCGGCCCGCGTCTTGCATATATAAATACAAGGCTGTATGATTACATCTCCTCATCCATAAAGTAGTATCCTATATTATATTTTGTTTCTTTCATATTTTAGTATTATTTTGCTTATGTTTCGTTTTATTTTATATTTATAATTTAGTTTATGCTTTTATTGCTTTTGTATCGTTTTTATCTTTACTTCATAATTTATTTTATATAAGTTTTTTCTTACTCTTATAGATTCATTTCCACGAAATATACTTCAATTAAACAAAACAAATACACAAGTTTTTTTTTAAAATCCAAGCTTAATTTATATAGACATACACAATTTCGTTGAATCTCCCTTATTATATAACATGTAATATTTCTTTCTAAGATTATTAACTTTCTAATACCTATTGATTCAAAAATCTCTTTAAATCTTCTCATCCCGCGCAGGGCGCGGGTTATCATCTAGTGCATACATTATTCATATGACGTAAGTATGCATGCCTTAGCATTACCTTTTTCATAGAACCCCAATATACCTAACGCTTTTACCCACAAGTAACTTTGTTGAAGAACATATGCAACATAGCTTCTGGCCTCATTTTGGCTTCTTATGTCTCAGTTTCGAACCTACACTGCCATGAGGAACTGGGCCAGGATAAGGAAAACCGCCTCCGTAAACCGGGCTAGGGTTCCAAAACCCGTAATCTCCATACAACTTTGGTAGAAAGCTCTTGGATTTCACCTTATAGGAAGAATCTAAATCTTGAGATGATGAAGATTTGGAAGTAGAGAAAGAGGGTCTTGCCATTACGGTCGAGATGATGATAATAGCAAGGGTAGTTATGAGAAACATAGACATGCTAGAAACGTAAGGAAACATCATCAAAATACTTAGGATGTGCATGATGTTCTTACCTGTTCTGAGCTATTTAAAACAAGATTAGATAGAGGATTACAGCACATGTCCTGTTTTAATATTTAATTATATTGAATAATTATGAAACTAACTTGTTTTACATCAAAGGTGTAATGAAGAGAAGGCTTTTGAGGATTCAATAGCTGTTTTTGGTCATCACGTCATATGAATGAAAAAGATCATGATGTTTGCATGAACTTTGTTGTTTATACTCATGGAAACGAAATCACGTTGGTTACTAATTAGTCAACTCTTCGTATGGATTCTTCTGAACGTAGCAAATAGAGCAAGGCCCATTAGTATTATAAGGCCCATATTGATATTGACATAGCGCTAGATTTGCTTCCACGATTTCTTGGTTTGCCGTTAAAACATCATTAACCCAAAAAACCATTTTGGATTTCTTATTAATTTTTAAGTATTAAATGTTATATAAAAGAACTAGCTAAGAGACAGCAACATTTTTGTGCTCCACTGAAAGTTTCTTATTTAGGGATTTTTAAAAAAAAAATTAAACATTATTTACCAGTGAAAAAGGAAATCGGCTTTGGCTGGCTCTCTCGTCGCGCACAAAGTTGAAAGGGCATAAAGAAAACCAAACGAACGAGTTTGAAGCATTGATTAGCAAAAGATAGAATTCTCTCTAGTAGGTATGAACAAGAGGACGTGTCCATGATAGGCATTGTAGAATCACATTTGCAAAACAACTGAAAAAATAAATACATATTCAAGGGGGAGGAAACAGAAGCAAGTAAAGCAACTCAATCAACCAGAATATTTAACAAACTCTTCTTCATATTGGAAAAGAACCAGCAGAAGATGCAAAGCAAGAATACAAGTAAGATTTTCAAATGGTCTCATTCAACCAACATTCAAAGCACATGAAGCGTAAGTTGTCCGGAGTTAACATCAAGCTTAGACAGCATAGAGACTCAAGATTGTTCCAAAATAGTCCAGCTAAGAAACGAGAACAGTCACATGTTAGATATGCAGTTTTAATATCCTGTTTGCAACAAGCTGATTATTTTGATTTTCAACAAGGGCATTATACTAGAGACCAGGGTCGGATTAATAAAACTTGTTAAAATTCAACAAATCGTGTTTTTTTTCTAATACTGATATGATAAGAGAGACAATTCATTGCAAAGCATTATTGAATAGACCATGTTCACTTAAACCTCGTTGATTCTCTCTTACAAGCGTAAAAAGAACAATTTAGTGTTGTTTACCTCTCAACTCTTTAAGTAGACGGAAAGAGAAGCCCTTTCAATCAACAGTCACAACAACGTGTGGCTTAAACATAACTGCAGCATCAATAGTCTCCTTCAACTTCACCTGCAATCTCAAATAAATAAAAGAATCAAAAGACATTAAACTCTAACTCCAAGGTTTAACATCTCACACGGAACTTATAAAGATGCGGCAAAAGCTCCCACAAACCCCATTACAGCCAAATCCTCCATGGGAAACAACGAAGTCAATCCTTGCTTGCACCATCATTGATTTTACATAAGACGAGAGCCGATGTTATCGCCGGCGACGATAAATACTCTTAGCTCCCCATCGGCTGCCGCCTTATCGATCCCCAAAGTAGTTAAATCGACAGATGAAATCGACGACAGAGAAGTATAACCAGCCGATATCAGCTTTCCTCTAATCGAAGACGAAAGACGACAACGGTAGCCTCGACGTCTCCATGATCGTCGTCGAGAGTGAAGCGGAGAGGGAGAGAATCACGAGAGAGAGAGAAGAGAGAAACGACTACGATCGAAGACACCCCCACCCCCTCTCTCTCCTGGTTTATGTTTACATTATTTTATTTAGAAAAGTTTCTTTTTCTATCAAACCTTTCCTTTAGAAACTTAAATAACGGTTACATCTCTAGCAACAGAGTTTTGCAACAAAAACAGAGCATCTTTAGCCAACTGATCAGCGGGCGCATTACAGGTGCAATTGATAAAATTTAAAAGAGATAGAAGTCAAGGAGAGGCGCAACACACAGATGTCATGGAGGATTCTTTGGAGCTCAATCACAGACTTGTTTCCTGTGATGAGAGAGATGAGACTTTTTGAATTAGAGAAACAAATCAAGTCTTTAACTTTGTGTGATATCGCAGCTTCCATAGCTGCCTTCAATGCCAGCGCTTCCGCAATCAGCACAGATGCTACCACTTCAGTTGAAGTCGAGCCCTGGACTAGCGTAGCTCCATCTGGTTTCAAACAAATCCATCCTAATCCTCCTGCACCGGTGGAGCTGTTCCAAGCAGCATCGGAGTAACAAGAGAAGATATTGTTGTTTACCTGTGGGACGGCTGGGGTATGTATTCGAACTGCTTTGCTTTGACAGTCTTTGGGCGAATCAGAGGGGGTTTTGGTGCTTTGTATTAGCATTTTGCCATTCATGAGCACTTTTAATGGCTTTGGTCAACACATCTGATTCCGAAAAAGACTTATCTTCGAAGCATAATTGGTTTCTGCTTGTCCATAGAACCCACAAGATCCAAGGGTACATCGGTACCGACAAGCCCACCGGCAGGAGATTATGCATTTTAGTGCACGTCTTGGGTAGTTCCTCAGTCGAAGAGACTGAGCTAGTAGATGGTACAAACATTGCATGACAAGCTTCCCAGATTCTCCTTGCAAATGGACAGTGGAACATAACATGAATAACGGATTCACTTTCTCCACATCTCTTGCACCTGCCATCAACCTGCACGAATTGAAGTTTAAATGTCATTTTATTTACTTTCTCCTTTTTACAATCAATGAATATCAGTTAAAAATTTACACATTAAAAACCCATTAAATTTTCTGTTTGTCTCTAACTACTAGTATACTATTTGTTTATTTTGTTAACTAATAAACTAAAATTAAGATAATTTAAAAAATCTATTGAATAAATGCATTTAAAATATAGAAAATAATAATGGAATATATTTTAAAATCTATAGTTACACTTAATAGGAAATAGAAAAGGTATTAGTCAAATGTCAATTTATTTCTAACTAGATTTGGGCCCGTACGTTGCAACGGGTTTTACTTGATATTTTAATTTAATAAAAAATATTAAAAAATTATTTTATTCTTGTTTTAAAATTGTTTTTATATATGTCATGTGAAATTTATTTTATAGTTAAGAACTCGTTTTCACACATAAGTTTCAGTTAGTATTTGTTAGAGCTAGAAAAAATATCCAAACGTAAAAATTTAAACCGGATCCAACCCGAAATAATAATTATAATGAAATAAAAAGGAATTTGGAAGTTAAATAAGACCAAGAAGCAATGACAACATTATACACTTTCTTATGTACTAATTTAATGTTTTATTAAACTTATCTGATGTTAAATAATTTTTTTGATTCATTTTTTATTAATGATATATTTTCATAATAACATTTTAATTAAAATAAATTATAAAGTACTACATAGTAAAAATAAAAAATGTAATAAGATAATGATGAAGCTTGATTTGTTTTTGACTAAACATATGTACGGTGACAATAATAATAATCAATTTTTTATGAGGAAAAATTTATTTTTCATATTTCTTTTATTTAGGATTTAAGGAAAAAAAAATTATTTTCACATAATGTTAGATTTTTATTAATACATACACAATGTTTTTTTTTGTACAAATTTCACAATCATATCGGGTGAAATATTTGAAGTTATTTTTGGTTTATAATTTTTTAACACAAAATTATCTATTAAAAAGAAAAGTTAGTTATTTATAAAAAATAAGTACTTTAAATTTTTTAAAAAGGAAAATTCCAACTATAATTCGTTTTTGTTTAAAGATTTTTATACAACTAATATATTTTCAATAAAAAATTATGTTTAGTTAATTATATATTGTGTCTTATACATACAAACATATATTCCTCATATTTACACATACTTGTGTATGATAAAAACACCGTAACTAAAAAAAACTTGAGTTAGTTATTTATAAGAAATAAGTTACTTTAAATTTTTTAAAAAGGAAAATTCCAACTATAATTCGTTTTTGTTTTTTAAGATTTTTATACAACTAATATATTTCCAATAAAAAATATGTTTAGTTAATTATATATTGTGTCTTATACATACAAAGATATATTTCTCATATTTACACATACTTATGTATGATAAAAACATCGTAACTAAAAAAAACTTGTGTTAGCATCATAAAATGTAATAAGAGTGATAAAAAAAATTGAATTGTTTAAAGAAATTAAAAGAAAACAGATAATATTTTTCTTGTCAATACTATTTTTGTGAAAATAATATGAGGAAGCATAAACCTAAATATAGATGTGAAAATAATATTTATTTTGGTTTATATTTTTGTACCATACATTTATCTGTTAAAAAAGAAAGTTAGTTATTTATATGAAAATAATAACACTACTTTTAAATTTTTATTTTTTTAGGTTTTAAAAAAGGAATATCACTTATTTTATAGTTAGTTTTTCTATTTTATTTTTATTAAATAATTTCTTGTACTTGTAGGATTTTATAATTCGTTTTTATTTAATTTGTTTAAAAAAAATTAATATTTTCTCTTATAATATCTTTCTTTAGTATTTTTAAAATGAAAAATATACAAAATATTTTAAAAAGAAAAAAAATAATCTCAAATAGCTTTTACAATTATTCTTTGTTTATAGAATTTTCAAAAATTAAATTTACTATCAAATATTTTTAAAAGATTATAAAAAGAACCATACAAATATAATTGTAAAAGGCTACGTAATAGTAATTTTCCTTTTCTTAACTCCTAAAAAGAATAATAAACTATATTATTGTAATATTTTTCCTTTTCTAGTGTCCCAAAAAATGTAATAATAATTTTCTTTTTCTATTTTTTTTAAATTCTAATAAAAGAGAATTGTAATATATTTTTGACACATGTCACAATCTTAATAAATTAATTGACACATGTCGCAATCATATTAATTAGCAACTTTGAAAAACCAAGTTTTATATAATAAGATGATATTCTGAATTATAACTTAATAAAAACTGCTTATATATAAAAGCTTCTCTACACATATTGATGCTTTAATGTCAAGTTTCTATATCAAACCAAAAATGCTATGTTTTTGAACAGAAAAATGAATTAGACTTGATTTCGTTTCAGAAATTCATGATAATGATATAAAAGAAAAAGAACATGAAACAGACTTAATTTAGTTGACTAGATGTGGTAGCTGGTTTGGTAAGAGCATTGGGGGCCAATTGTCATGCTCCTGGATTCGATGTCAGGCGGAGGGAAACTGCTCATCCTGTCAGCAAATGCGGTACTGGGTGTTGGCCTTGTCCCCAGCCCAGGTAAAGCCTTCCCGGGTGAAGTGGACCGCTGCTTAACCGGGCCCAGGGGAATGATCCACGTAAGTGGGGAACCCCTGGATTATAAAAAAAAAAAAAAAAAAAAAAAAAAAAAAAAACAAGACTTAATTTAGTTTCAGAATTCATGATATATTAGCACGTGTTTTAAATGTGTTTAGCTTGCATATGATACGCGCCAAATAAATGAGATTCAGTCAATGAGGGACACGCTTTGATCCAAATGTCTCCACTGTCTCCGGCTTGACCAGTAGAAAAATCCAAAGTCTCTGCACGTTCCAATAGTTAACTAATCTTATAATTCTTTTTTTGATAACTTAGCTCAATATCTTAAGAAGAGGGGAATACCATTGAATTGGGAAAAAATGATAATGATGGAGGGAATAAAATTGAAGGGAAATAGGATACAGAGTGCAAATAGGGGGGAAGCTGTGTGTAGGGAGTACAAATTCTCTTCTTTTTTTCCTTAAGAACAAGTATAATTCTAAATTTTTTTTTGGTCAAACCGTATATAATTCTAAATTTTTTAAGATACTTTTATCACGATGATGATTGAGTTTCATATTCATGCATCAACCCCACTAGTTTGTATACTCTGAACCATAACCATTAGATTTTATTCTTATTATATTCCACTGTCCAATTCCTCCGTTGGATCCAAAAAACTATCCTTAAACGTTCTAACAAAAAAAAAACAATTAACGCGTAAGACGTAAGTATATTATTAGATTCGTATGGTAAATGGACCAAATGAATGAAACTGAAAAAAAAGTTCCTAATAGTGATTGGTCGCCGTGTATAAGTTATGTCTACGCGGATGCATAACATATATATATATACTAGTATGTTTCACCCGTGCTACGGACCGGTATTCTTTCTTTGCTTTTTAATAAATTCAAAATATTATATTTACTTTCTCCATAATTAATAACAAAAATCTCTTTTTTTTTTAGTTTATCTTTAACTTGTTGTGACCCAAAATCAACATTTATTATACATAAAATAAATTTGAATAGTTAGAAGAAAATAAATTATGGTAAAATAATATATTTTATATCTATTACTAAAACTAAATATAGTAAAAGAAATATTGTATACTTTAGATATTATTTTAATTAACAAATTCACCTCAAGTATATCTAAACATTCTTGTATATGTTAAGCCCATGATATTTACTATATAAAAATACTGTCCAAAACATTATGGGGCTTTCACAAATTCTATATTAAATAATTTGTCAACCATACGTAATATATGTTAAGCATATGATATTTTCTATACAATGTATTCAACGCTAATTGTTGTTTAAAGAAAAAAATATTGGTCGTTGCCTTCTTTGAATAAATAGTTAAAAGATTTTGCTTCTGTTATCAATTAAAACATGACCAGCAGGTGACGTGGGTTTATTGCATCCCTTCCCTTCCTTTCTTCTTCAATAGCCGTAGACTTTAATTTTCAACATGTTTTCGCTTCACTGTAAGCTGAGAATTGTCCTATACGTTGAAGTTTCTTCTTCATCAATCTGCCTCAATATCCGATAATCATATATCTTCATCTCATTTTTCTTTGTTTCCAATCTGAAACATAGAAGAAATGAAAAGGTGTTCTCAGCTTCTTGAACAAAAAAAAAAGAATTCAAACTGTACAATGGAACATAATTAATTGCTGAGACTTAAAAACTTTATCACGTACTCCTTTGCTGAATTTTGTAGCCACCATAAGATTGAAGGCTAGTCTTCTTGAAGAGAAAAAAGAAAGAAGATAGAACATTGTTGATATCGAAACAAAACTTATGAGAGATGAAAGCTGTGGTTAACTTCATGGAAGAAATTAAACTGTTTCAAACCATTATATAAACAAAATTTGTTGCAGAAATGTAAGATGAGGAGGTGGGATCGTGGCTGTAACAGTTGAAGCAGTTAAAACAATTTGTGTTTTCTTTCTTTTGGTTCAGTTATTTTTATTTTAATTATTTTGTTAAAAATTTCACATGTCGGTTTTTTATTTGCTAGACGACTTGCGCTTTATTATATAAAAAATATATATTGTAACTGGGCATATTTGAATTTTTGATATAATGCCACATATTTGTTTTTTTAGAAAGAAAATATTTGAGTTTTAAAATTGATTATTGATGTTTATTTAATTGATGATGATTTTTTCGTCGCAGCCATAATTACCCAGGAGATAAGGTTTTAAAATCGAAAAAACTTATTATACAAAAAATGATATTCTATTTTTACATATTAAATGTTATTTTAAAATTATTTTTCTTGTTACAAAAAATGTCACTTTATAATTTAAATGCAAATTTTATTTATTTTCTACTTAAATTAATTGCAAAGTGCATTAATCTCATATATAATTTTATTCATCTCAAACACTATTGATAAACATGTGCAATTGCAAAGTGCATTATTAATCCGTCTGAAAAATGTCAAAGTGACACTTATTTAGAAACGGACGTAGTAACATTTTTGCTACACGTTTCCCATAACAAATCGTTTCAAAACCAATATATAATACACTCTTAATGTATTATATATAAATATGTTGTTGAGACTTACCATCTTATAGCATTTCCAACTTATTATTATTTTTATTTCTGTAATATCACATAGAGGTAAAATTGTTCTAATTCACTTCTACTATTTTTTGGTATAAATAGGGGAAGCAATATCAATTCTCTATCTTATACTCTATAATGGGAGATTGTTATTTTAAAGGAATACATTTGAGTAAACTCTATTTCTATTATTAAATTATTCTATAATAGTAAAATACATTTGATATGGTCTAAAGAGTAAAAATCATGCATATATAAAATGACTAGGAATCTAGAAAGAGACTTAAAATCATTTTTACGTATTTATTCAAAAATAAAATTTTACGGATTTATTATATATTTCTATACTATTACTTTGGATTACCAGACGAGCTTTTAATCTTATAATCATCAATCTTTAGGAATTCCAATTTAAAGCATAATATTTCATATTAAAAATAGTTTGAATTTAAAGAATCGATCTCCTTTGGTCTAGTTAAATGGGTAGTTGACAAAAAAAAAATCAATCTCTTTTCGTTACCAATAGACACACAAACATATTGGTATGTTCACTAATATTTAAAAAAACTGTAAACTAGTGAAAGTCATTTTTCGGAAACTATTCCCACAATTGAAGACACTTCAAATCTATCATAATTTTCTTACACAAAAATTCTATGCAGTAATTCGTATATGTTGTTGCCGTTGATACACTTGCGGTTACCGGTAGACATTTTAAAATATCATTTTTGAATTAATTTTGTTTGAAATGAATATTAAATTAATTCAAAACAAAAAGAAACTAATGTTTAACTAAATTTTTTAAATTGGATAATCATCCTGAAAATGAAAGATATTTAGCAAAAGGAAGAAAACCGAAAGATAGTTCTGTGAAGACCGAGTTGTTATGGACTTATGGTCCATTCGTCAGAAAGTTCAAATGCAATTAAATAATTTGAAATTCTGAGGGGAAGAATCTATCAAATACCGAAAGCAAGGTGGAGTAAATGCATTGAATCTGAAGTTTGAACGGTGGGAAGCCGGGAAACCGGTAACACAACATAGTCCCAACATTTTCTCTGGTAGTTTTGTTGTATTTCTCACAAATCCCTAATAAAAGAAATAATTTAGAAGTGGCTGCGATAACTATACAAAATATGCTTCTCATCAGTGTTTTGTCTTCCGACATTTGTGCAGCCATGTGTCTTTGGTTCTGTAACCCGATCTTTACGTTCTTTGGTCTATACAAAGTTTCAAAAATGGGTACTTTTTAAGCAACACATAACTAAGTAATCATATTTTATTCTAATTTTAAAATATATGTGTTTTTTAAATACTCCTATGATTTTGTTCTTCTAACTATTAGTAGGCGTAAAAGCTGGGTACTAAAGCCATCCGCAACCGCATGAGAGACAGTTTGGGTACTTGCAATATTGGCACGGTTTGTTTTAAATATTAGTACATGATTCGATCTCTTTTTGAAGACTTTGCACTCATGAGAGAGTTTAAGCTATATTCAAAAACTACAATGAAGCAAAACATTCTAGCTTAACTGGTATCTTAGTTGGAAATTGATTAGACTATGCTGGACTGGAAAATATAATATAACATCCCTATTATTTTATTTTGTTAATTAAATTTTATGTATTATATAGATAACAAAAACTATATGTGATATTCCCTCCGTATATATAAATATATGTATGTAAGCTGAGATTTTAGTCTCATGACATCTGACCTACTAAAACTCTTTACGTACCATAATAAAGAATAAAAGATAAGGAACTGTATAGATCATTTATTTTTTTCGAATCTGTTAAAATCCTTATTGTGCTATTATATATTTCTTCATCAAATATATTAATGATTTATTTGTTTATTTTACTTGTATTTTATTAGAACATGTCTTAACTACTTGCTTAACCGTAAATCTGAGCATTGCATTCGGAGGTAGAAGCACTGCGATGGGTGATGGAGAATATGCTTCAACACTCGCCATGCCAGAGCTTTGGAACAGATTGCAAGGAGCTGATAGCAATGATAAAGGAACCCCAAGAGTGGTCAAGTTTCGCGACAGAATCGGAGAAGATAGAGACGCTGCAGATTTGCTTCCCGGACTTCAAAATCACCCATGTGTCACGAGTGCGCAACCAGTTTTCTGATTTTTTGGCTAAAACTGCTAGGAACTTTCGTAGAGAGTTACTTTTCATTGGTTGTTCTATTCCGGTCTGGTTACCCAGACCACCTCAAGCTTGAGTAATAGAATAGCCGTTCGACGTCAAAAAAAAAAAAAAAAAAAAAAAAACTGTAAATCTGAGCAAATTTAGATAAATTGCTATGTAACTCTCCATATGTTTACTTATAGTATAAAATTATTTTAAATATTCCAATCAATATATATATATATATATAAACTAATCAACGTCGCCCTTAATCTAAAGAGAAAATTATAATCATTGGGCACGTCGTGTCTGTTTATAGTTTGTTTACCAATAGAGGAAGAAAATATAATAGTGATGCTAATAGGTTCAGTTTCTCGCAGCAAAACGACGTGTACCAAAATAACCGCGTGGGCTCCTCTCTGATTTGCGGATCACGGCACGCAATTTATTGGAAAAAAGCCATTTTTTTTGTAACTTAGGAAAAAGCCATTTTAAGCCATCAATATATTAACATAGACTACATTTTTAATATCAGAAATAGCTACTAAACTAGATTGAATTTTATGCAGGAAACTAAATCAGTGGAGCATAATCAATTTAGAAAAAAAATTCGTGCAATTTTATTCGTCATTATGTTAGTTATTTTCTGTATATAATTAACATATAAATTCAAAAAAACGAAACTAATACTCAGCAGACAAATCATTTTCCACAAAAAACAAAACTAAAAAAAAAGTCCTAGAGAGAGAAACAGCCTCTTTACTCACTTTCCCCGTTTGTGTCGTGGAGACCAAAACAAGATGCCACGTAGTTCGGTAATAATTACGACATACTGCCACTCAGCCGCCCTTCAGTCAAAACCGCGCGTTGACTGTTTCTGTCTCTTCATCTCTCCCTTTATAAATTAAAGTCCCTCACTTCTCACAATCTTCACAACACAAGCACCTCAGAGTTTCCTTTCCTCTTTTAATTTAATTTAACCAAAAATAGTTTTAACTTTGTCAATATGGCGCCGACAGCTAAAACGACGGCGTTTGAAACTAACGGCGGTGACGGCGGAAACAAAGAAAACCGTTACAGAGGAGTGAGAAAGAGGCCGTGGGGTCGTTACGCCGCCGAGATCAGAGATCCGACCAAGAAAACCCGAGTCTGGCTCGGTACTTTCGACACTCCCGAAGCAGCGGCTCGTGCCTACGACAAAGCCGCTTTTCAGTTCCGTGGCGCTAAAGCCAAAACCAACTTCCATCTCCCTTTCTTCGTCGCCGAAAACGAGAGCCCTAGCCAGAGCAGCACCGTCGAGTCACCTTCCTCGCTACCTGATCTCAATCTCGGATCCATCTCATCCGTTGATTCAAGATTCCCTTTCCCAAAGATTCAGGTCAAGTCTGGAATGATCGTGTTCGATGAAGAATCGGGGAGGAGTGAGTCGGACTCGTCGTCTGTGGTGGTGTATCTAAGTTCAGAGAAACGACCACGAGTGTTCTTGGATTTGGATCTTAATCTCCCTCCCAAGCCTGAGAATTAGTTCTTGAATTTAACTGTTATGAATAAAGTATTTGATAAAACTTAGATGAAGCTTCTTATTAAGTTGGTGCTTTTTTTTTTGGTCAGCAGAAAGTTAAAAATAATTTTTAGTGTTTGAGAACGGTTTGTTCTCATCACCTGTTGTTTATCAGTTTAATTGTAATTTTTCTTTTTTAATTTTCTGATCAACAAAAATAATAAGTTTGTTTTGGCATCAATCTTTTGACTTTTAAAATATTTTTTTTATATTTTTGTCGGCTAACACATGTCGTTCATTTTGAATGAACAAATGTAGTTGGTATCCCAATTGACAAAAACAATAGGAAACAAAAAATACTTTAAATGCGATTAGGACAAAAAGGATAATGGGATTATTGGTCAAAAATAGAATTTTGGAGCCTGTTATTTTGGAACGTGACACTAGTAGAATGTACCAAAAGCCTACCATGTTATCTTTGTATGTGTTAGTATAAGCATATCGTACGTTATTCTGCTGTTATAAAATCAAAGAAGGAAACTAACTAAAATTTATTTCTTAGAAATCAATTTAATTGTAACCTTTTTTCTTAATTTTCTGATGAAGAAAATAATAATAAAAATTTGGCATCAATCTTTGGACCACCACCATTTCTTTTGTTGGCGAAGACACAAGTCGTTGCCTTTTTTTTAAAAAAAAAGGTCTCCAATTGGCAAAATAAAAGGAGAAAAATTGGCCGAAAACAGATATTTTTTTCTGCCACAAACAACGGCGTACAGTACACTACAAAAAAACAGCGGTATTCTGACGGACATTCCGACGGAAAATGAAATCCTCGGAATATACCGAGGAATTTCCGAGGAAATTCCGAGGAAACACAAAATTGGGGTTTCTCGGAATTTCCTCGGAATATACCGACGGAATTCCGAGGAAACCTCAGTCCGTCGGAATATTCCGAGGAAATTCCGAGGAACAATGTGTTCCTCGGAAAAAACCGATGAATTCCGAGGAAATATTATAGCCGTTGGGGGATTTTACAAAATTCCGAGGAAATTCCGACGAACTAGCCTTTTCCGTCGAAATTCCGTCGGAATTTCCTCGGTATGTCGGCAGGATTTAATCTATATATACTCCTCTTCCTCTTCCACTTCATTCTCTTCATCCATCCTCCCTCTTACTCTATTTACACACGAATTTGATTCATAAAAAATATGTCTTCTTCAAATTATTTTCGTTCTTGGATCGATCGACCTCATTTGGATCCGAACACGAGATTGCTTACGGAAGAATACCAACGAGGTATAACCGAATTCATGGGGTTAGTTCACCGACAACCGAAAGCAAAAACAGGTAAGTTAAGATGTCCTTGCTCTAATTGTAAAAATAGAAAGGTTATTAAAGAGTGGGATGTTTGGACTCATCTATATTTGAGTGGGTTTACACGAAGTTACAAAATTTGGTATCATCATGGGGAAACTGATTATGAACATGGTAGTACTAGCGAACCTCAGCCAGCGGTTAGATTAGAAGAACCAATTAGAACGGATGTAGATTATGGTGTAGGTACTGAGCAGATGGTAAATGATCATTTTAGAGGGGAAGATTTACCCAATGCAGAAGCTAGGAGATTTTATGATATGTTGGATGCTGGAAAGCAACCATTGTACGAAGGTTGCAGAGATGGTCATTCAGCTTTATCATCTGCTACAAGATTGATGGGCATTAAAACAGATTATAATTTGGCTGAAGACTGTGTGGATGCGATTGCTGATTTTGTAAAAGGTATTCTACCCGAGGATAATGTAGCTCCTGGTTCATACTACGAGGTTCAGAAACTCGTAGCTGGTCTTGGTTTATCGTATCAGGTAATAGATGTATGCAGCGACAACTGCATGATTTATTGGAGGGCGGATGAACAGCGGGTTACATGCAAATTTTGTGGAAAGCCTCGTTATAAAGATACGAGTGGAAGAGTTCCAGTGCCATATAAAAGGATGTGGTATTTACCTTTGACGGAAAGGTTGCAGAGGTTGTATCTGTCTGAACGCACAGCGCAACCAATGAGATGGCATGCGGAGCACTCAACAGATGGTGAGATCAGACATCCTTCAGATGCAAAAGCGTGGAAGCATTTCCAATCAAAGTATCCCGACTTTGCGTATGAGAGAAGAAATGTCTACCTTGGATTATGTACTGATGGTTTTAGTCCGTTTGGCAAGAGTGGAAGACAGTATTCTCTATGGCCCGTCATTCTTACACCATACAACCTCCCCCCAAACTTGTGCTTGCGACGAGAGTTTTTGTTTCTCTCGATTCTCGTTCCCGGACCAGAGCATCCTAAGAGATCACTTGATGTGTTTCTTCAGCCACTAATATATGAGTTGCAACAACTATGGGCTCAAGGTGCTGAAACATACGATGTTTCGTGTAAAGAAAACTTTCAAATGCGGGCAGTACTAATGTGGACAATAAGTGATTTTCCAGCATATGGTATGTTGTCTGGATGGACAACGCATGGAAGGCTATCATGTCCATATTGTCAAGATAACACTGATGCTTTCCAACTAAAACACGGAAGGAAAACGTGTTGGTTTGACTGTCACAGGAGATTCCTACCACCTGATCATCCATATCGTAGGAGTAGGAATTTGTTTACGAAGAACAAGAGGGTGTTTGACAGTCCACCTCCGGAAATTTGTGGGAAAGATTTGAAGATACAACTAAGAGATTTTGGTGCAGAAAGGACGCCAGAAGTCGGTGGACATGAGCGTTTTCCGGTAGATGCTGTTGGAGAACTACATAACTGGCACAAAAAAAGTATTTTCTGGGATCTGCCATACTGGGAGGATCATCTGCTAAGGCATAATTTAGATGTCATGCATATTGAGAAGAACTTTTTTGACAATCTCATGAACACGATCCTTAATGTTCAAGGTAAAACAAAGGATAATTTGAAGTCAAGACTGGATTTAGTCGATATATGTGCTCGTTCAGAACTTCATGTTGATGAAAATGGTAGGGCTCCTTTTCCCATATACCGACTTGATGCAGCGGGAAAAGATGCGTTCTTTGATTGGATTTCAAACGATGTGGAATTTCCAGACGGTTACGCATCAAATTTGCGTAACTGTATCGACAGAAAGGAAGGAAAGTTTACTGGCTTGAAAAGCCACGATTGCCATGTAATGATGCAGCGCCTCCTTCCGTTCGCCTTCAAGGAACTATTACCACGAAATGTTCATGAAGCAATTGCAGGGATAAGTGGTTTCTTCCGCGATTTATGCACGAGATCAGTGACTCTTGAAGGTATTGAAAATTTGAAGACTAACATAGCCGTGATTCAGTGCAACCTTGAGAAGATATTTCCTCCCTCATTTTTTGATGTTATGGAGCATCTTGTTATTCACCTGGCAAGAGAATTGGAACTTGGTGGTCCTGTGCAGTATAGATGGATGTATCTGTATGAGCGGTATATGTTCCATTTGAAGAAGATGGTGAAAAATTTAAGTAGGGTGGAAGGTTCTATAGTCGCACAGATGATCAATGAAGAAACTTCAAACTTTGCCGAGTACTACTTTCCAGCAGAAGTTCAGACCAAAAACAGAAGACCTGCTCGGCATGATGATAGAGGCGAACGGGCAACATATCATGTTACGGTTCCAGACATTTTCACAGATGTTGGACGACTTAGCGGAAAACCAAAGGACCGTCGACTTACTGAGCAGGAGCGCAGTCATTTGCAAACATATTTGCTCACCAACTGCGAAGACGTTCTTCAATATGAGAGGTAAATAAATGAGCTTACAAATTTTTATTTTAACAAGTTGAAATTTAAATCTTAATTAATTACATTATTGTCATCATATACAGGATTTTCATGGCAGAAAAGCGGTTCGAGTATAGATACGCCACAGAGGACGAACTAGAAGAAATGAAGCAGAGAGAATTTAGTGGATGGATGTTTACTTATGTGAGTGCTTTAAACAAATTAAAATATATTTTATCACATATTTATACTAATTCACATTTATTGATATAATATATATATATGTGCTATTAATAGGTGTCTGCTGGTTTGGCCAGAGGTGAAACATTTGACGATTGGATACGTGAGATGGTCGTTGGACCAAACTTTGTTGTGAAGTCATATCCGAGATTTTGTACTCGAGGATATGCATTCACAACTCAGAAGAGGAGACGTTCGAGTACGACTTATGATGCTGGCGTTTGTTCTGCATCAGGAGATGATGTATACTACGGACACATACATGAGATTTTGGAAATTAAGTATTTGGGCATGGTTGGATTGCGCTGTACTGTTTTCTATTGTGATTGGCACGACAACACCCCAGATCGAGGTGTGAGAACAGATGCATTTGGTGTTACATCAGTAAATTCGAGGCGAAAGCTGCAATATTATGATCCTTTCATTCTTGCTTCTCAGGCCGATCAGGTAATTAAATGTTAATTATTCAGAATGATTCATCATCATGTGTATTAATTTATAATTTTTCTAAATGTTACAGGTTTGTTATATCAAGTACCCCCGGGTAAGGAACAGAGATGATCCATGGGTTACTGTTACAAGACTCAACCCGAGAGGCCGAGTTCAGGGAAGTTCTGAGCTGGAAGACCCACTACAACCAAGCACATCCGGCAACTTAAGTGCAGCAGAAGATTTAGCTGGAGTTGGCCTTGTAGTCGATTTAACCGACTTTGGAGAGGAAGCCGTCGTTCACGTAGAGGATGAACCAGTGATTGGAGAGTTTCACCAAGATCCAGATTCAGATTCATCTGGTGATGATGACTCGGAAACAGACTACCATTGAACTTATTTATTTTTTTTTTTAAAGAAATACCGAGGAAATTCCGAGGAACACTTGATATAACCTCTTTCCTCGGATAATAGTTATTTGGTTTATCTAGCAAGGCAAAGCTGAATACGAATTAAAAACTACTCAGAACACAACCAAATAAAACGAAGAAACCATGTAAAAGAAATACGAACTCATAATTAAGAAACCCAAAAAAAAACTCAGTTCAAAATTAACAGAAAATAAGACCATAAAACGTTAGAATAGAAAAGAAAATAAAATAGCCGGTGATAGCTCCTACTCCTCGTCTCCTGCTCCAGATGTTCCTGCATCGTTGGGTCTCTTGGACCTCTTTCTTACCCTGTGTGTACCACTCGAACCCGAACCAGAGGTGGATGGAGAGTTGTCCCGATGAACTACATCATCCTTTTGGCAACGACACGGCCTGATACGTGAAATGGCAGCCCAGATCTTGTGTAGCATGTCGTTGTTTGTCTTTATGCTCTGATCTCTCCAATGTTGTTGCTGGCGCGAAGTGGCGTTCGGTGGAAGCTCTTGCAGCTTGTACTGGCTGGAGTCTGATGGGAGTAGCTGATGGGGTTGTGAATCATCTGGAATGGCTTGTGCAGCCTCATCTTCTCCTTCTTCATCAACCACGCCCTTGCCTTTGGTCTGATATTTTGGCGTGAAGAAGGATGGCTTGTCTACTAGTGCGGTAGCAGGGGGTAGGAACTCAACTGCAGCCTCTGAAAGTAGAGAAGTGAGACCGATCTGAGGTAGGTGGCAGTAGAGTGTTTTCTTCGCTCGGTCCTGGAATACGTAGACGTAAGGACCATCCCGATGGATCCTCGAGTGGGGACCAGCTATGAACTCCTTACTTACTAGAGAAATGACATCCAGGTAGTTCCAAGCAATGTTGTTCGATCTGTCCAGTGCTACCTGCTGGTTCTTGCAGTCTACACCCACATGTCTAAGGATCCGAGTAATCACTGCACCAAATCCACATGCATTGCTCTTTTTTTTGGTTACTTTCCCCTTGTATCCTGCTAAGTTTGCGGCCAGCACCGCTCCCATGTTGAAGGCAGTAGCAGGTGGGAATGTAGAGTTTCCAAATGCCGGTAGCAAATGCCTCACACCTTGGTACAGGAGGCACAACTCCCATTGCGTGACTGATGCGGCTGTGGTTGTCCCGTATAGCAATGAGCCAATGAGGCGTGTGGCATATCTCAGTACTGGGCTCCGGATAAGTGACTCCTTTGCCTGAGAAGATCTATAAACCCCTGTGCCAATCGTTTCCCAGAAGTTCAACAGCTCTGAAGTCCAATAAAGACCAGATGTCCTCTCCCCTGCACTCAATCCAAATAGTCTGCAGAGGTCTGTGAAAGATACCTCATAGTATACTTTCTGCACTACGAATGCCAGAAAACCTTCCTGATGGCTATCATCGGGACGGGTGACGTATGCGGATGCTATGAACTGGCGTACCAACTCCGGATAAGTGGGTTCGTTGAGGTTGCATAGTTGGCCTAGACCCATGTTCTGGAACAGTCCTTCAATGTCTGCTTGGATTCCCAATATTGTCATCGTCTCAGGACATGCTAGTTGTGTAGCCGGAACGGCTACCTTCTTCATGTTGTTGTAGTGGGTGGTATCAGACTTATCCCACTTCTTTGGCCTTTGCTTCTCTCGCTGAGACGAACCCTCTTCTTGTGTGTTCTTCTTTGCTGACATTTTCGTGCGCTTCATTCTCTACAAAATAGAATCATTGCTCTCAACATGGTTATAATCAATTAAGAACTCAAAGCAACATGAAAATGAAAAGCGAAATCGAGTTGTGAAAAAAAAAAACCAAATTGAAAAAAATTCTCAATCCCTAAATCATCTCAAATCCTGTTCCAAACTCGTTGATCACAGACAATTGTGTTCTATTCCATGTTTAAACATCTGTTTCATGCATATTTGATCAAGGAATCAACACGGAAATAAGAAATTCACAAAACCCAAAAAATTGCTCAAGAACACGATTTCAGAATGTGGAGATTCGCGGAGTATACCTGTCTTAGGGTGAAGACGAGTGTAGGAATCAGGTAGAGCTCGAAAAATCAAGTGGAATGGAGCCCAAAATTGTTCAAATCGGATGATTATAGAGAGAGAAAGGGGGGGCGAATTATAGGGGAAATCGGAGGGGATGAGAGTTCTAAGGTTTAGATCCAGAAAAGGTCGGGTTTTGCCTTATAATTCTGTTTTCCGAACACGCATCGATCGATGCGTTTTTGTTCTATAACGCATCGATCGATCACAATCTTACGGCCCGGTCCATCTTTGTAATCGATCGATTTGTTTTTGTTCAGAAACGCATCGATCGATGCGTTTTTAAAAAAACATACAAGATTTTCCGAGGACATTCCGAGGAACAATTGAGATTCTCGATCGATCGATGGGATACTCTCATCGATCGATCACAATCTTACGGCCCGGTCCATCTTTGTAATCGATCGATTTGTTTTTGTTCAAAAACGCATCGATCGATTCGTTTTTAAAAAAACATACAAGATTTTCCGAGGACATTCCGAGGAACAATTGAGATTCTCGATCGAACGATGGGATTTTCTCATCGATCGATCACAATCTTACGGCCCGGTCCATCTTTGTAATCGATCGATTTGTTTTTGTTCAAAAACGCATCGATCGATGCGTTTATTTAAAAAAAATTACGTTTTGAAACCCCAAACACTAGTTCCTCGGAATTTCCTCGGAATATTCCGAGGAAATTCCGAGGAAGAAGAGGGTTTCCTCGGAGTTCCCTCGGAATAATCCGAGGAAATTCCGAGGAAATAGGGTTTTTAAACTGAAAACAACGTTTTGCCGTTTGAATAACACCTATATAACCCTTATTAAGTGTCTTACGTTCATTATGAAGTCAAAAATTTGTTCCTTACCGTATAATTAACACTTTTCCGATTGTATGAACGAAATCTCGCAACATAAGACAAACACTTATACCTTTTAATGAACGGTAAAGGGAATACTTTCAATTAGTTTTGAAATTTTTTATTTCATGGTTTATGCTCATCTATACAAAGAATCCTCAATGGTATGCATTACAATTGTATAAGAAATGAAATACGGCAAAAAAAATTGATGTTTTGAAACCCCAAACACTAGTTCCTCGGTATTTCCTCGGAATATTCCGAGGAAATTCCGACGGATATTTTACTATCCGTCGGAATTTCCTCGGAATATTTTCATTTTACCGGGCAAATGTTTCGCGAAAATTGAAATTAGAATTCCGACGGATAATATCCGTCGGACCCTAGGTTTTATAACCACGAGCCACTTCTTCTTCCCCATTTCTTTCTTCTTCCTCTGCGCAAATCCTCTCTTCTCTCCGGCGATTTCCCCCTGAAATCCGACGATATCTCCGGCGATCTCCCTCTTCTCTTACACAAATCATGTAAGGACCCTATCCCACTCTCTTAGGTTCTATTTGTTAGGTTTTTGTGTGGTTTTGATAGATTTTTTTTTGGGTGATTGGTTAGGATTGTGATTTGGTTGTATAATAGGTTTAGAATTGTGATTTGGTTGAATGATTTGTTTTGTTGAATTGATTTAGAATTTTTTTATAATTTTTTTTTTCTATTTATAAAATCGATTTTTGTATATAAAATCGATTTTTGTATTTTACAAAACGATTTTTCTATATAAATTCGATTTTTTGGATTTTACAAAACATTTTAAATATCTATAAAACTTTTTTTGTGATTAAAAACTATTATTTGGGATTTAAAAATATTTTTAATATATATATATTATTAAAACTATTTTTTGTAATTATTAAACTATTTTTATTTATTACAACTATTTTTTATTTATTAGAACTATTTTATATATTTATTAAAAAATTTAAATATATATAAATCTTTTTTTGTGATTAAATTATTTGGGAATTTTTTTTTAAAAAAAAATTAATTTATATATTTCTGTATTTATTAAATATATTTTTTAAATTTACAGGTCTCATGATGATCAGACCCGGCCTCGACAGCGTCGTGGTCGTGGTGGTACGGGGAGCCAGTCTCGGGATTCCAGCCATTTTCAGGATTCCCCTTCGCCCCACAGCTCCAACCATACATCTCCCTCTGCTGCACCCGCTCCTGCTCCTCTCGCTCCCGCTGCTGCATCCGCTCCTGTTCCTCCGGGTCCTCCGGGAGTGATGCGTGTTGCGGAGTTGGTTCAACAGCCCGGTCGTGACCATCTTCCGTATCTCACTCCGTATCCACATGGACGGGGTCAAACATGGTAATTAAACATTTTTTTTTCTTTAAATTTGGATTCATTATTAACCGTTTGTTCTTTTAATAAGGTTCAACCGATCCGGGAACGGGATCAGCGCATGGATCAACCGTATGATGTACTCGGCCCTCGACAGTGGACATCCGACTTTCACTCACTTCCCAACCGACAAGCAGGTTCTGTGGTTTCGTCAGTTTGCGGTAAGTATTCTAATTTTTTACTTATATTTTTAATCTTTAATATAAATTTTCTACTAATTGTGTTTTTTTTCAGCAAGAGTTCAACTGGAATTCCGATGAGACGCTCTTTATCTATCACCACTTCGTCCATAAAGTAATGGACAACTATGGGAAGCAGATCCACGAGTGGAAGAAGAAGTGGGAAATCAATAAGGTTCGATTTAATTTATTAAACCATTTTTTAATTTATTAAACTATTTTTTAATTTATTAAATTTTTCTTTTTTTTTTATTAAAAGGTCCCAAAGTCGATGAACGACACGGTCTGGAAGGAGTTGTGTGCGCATTGGGATAAGGAAGAGACGAAAGAAACTTCTTCCACCAACTCCACCAACCGCAAGAGCGACCGTAAAGGGAAGGGCATCTACAAGCATAACTTGGGTGCTCAATCTATTGCCACTCTCGGAGATCGCATGGTAAGTTCAACCGCTTTTTCTTCAATTATTTGAGTTTCAGAATTTAAATTTATTGTGCATTTCTTCTAATTTCTAATGTTTCTTTAATTTATGTTTTTTTTCAAGGCGGAAGAAAATGATGGCGAGCCGGTTGATGATCTCGCCCTAATGAGGAGGGCGTATACCAACAAGAAGACCGGCCAGATTGATGACGGTCTTGTGAGGGACGTGGTCGACCTGGTCCAAACTCAGGTGGTAGACGAAGTGTCTCAGCTTCAAACCGAGGATGACGCTTCGACGGCTTCGACCAACTTGTCCCGGTTTCGAATCAACGAAATCGTTGAATCCGTAAGTTCTTTGTTTTTAAAAGTTCAATTCATTTATTTCTTGGTTTAAATTTCTAAATTTGGCTTTTTTCTATTCAGTCGGTTCCAAAGAAGAAGGGACGTTTGGTCGGTTTGGGTCGTCGCACCCGGTCGGTTCCCCCTTCTTCTGCACCACCGCCCTTCGTTGATCCAGAAGTACTTACGGCCCAGTTGAAGGACAAAGATGATCGTATATCTTTGTTAGAGACCCAGATGGCGGCTCAACAGGCGGGCTATGAGGCACAGAGGAGGCTGAACCAGCAAATGATGGAGATGATGCAGAGGATGTACCCGAACGAGGTGTTCCCGGACGTGCCAGACCCGTAGTTTTTTTTTTCCACAAACTCGGAATGTTTTATTTTTATTTGTGAAACTTTGAATATTAATTAATATGATTTCAATTTTACTTTTAATTTCATATTTTCGAATTTAAATTTCAGAAATTTTATTTTTTTAAAAAAATTAATATTTTTTACATTCCGAGGAAATTAATTAAAATTTTTCACTTGATCGATCGATGCGTTTTTGTTCAAAAACGCATCGATCGATGCGTTTTTTAAAAAAAACGTTCGGAATATACCGAAGGACATCTTCCTCGGAATATACCGAGGGAGATATTCCTCGGAATATACCGAGGGAGATGTTCCTCGGAATATATCGAGGGACATGTTCCTCGGAATATTCCGAGGAAAGGTGTCCCTCGGTATATTCCGAACTTGTTTTTATAAACGGATCGATCGATGGGTATATGTCCAAAAACACATCGATCGATGTATATCCCGACGAAGTACTCCTTCGGTATATTCCGAGGAGATTTCCGACAAACTGGTGCTCCTCGGAATTTCCTCGGAAATGTGTTTCCTCGGATATTCCGTATTTCCGACGGAATTCCGAGGAAAGAAGAAATTCCGAGGAATTATTTCCGACGACTTGTTTCGTCGGTATGTCGTCGGAATAACGTTATTCCGACGAAATTCCGACGATTTTTTCCCTCAGTATCCATGTTGTTTTCTTGTAGTGAGTATATTATCTTATACTGCCTTTGTTTCATAATACTTGATGTTTTGCCTTAGTGCACAAAGATTAAGAAATCTATATTTTTCTAAAAAAATTATTTTAAAGATATAATTTTAAAATCTGTTAACCAATTATAAAAAAAACTGTAAAATCTAATTGGTTTAACAGTTTCCAATAAAGTTAAAGTTAACCTTAAAATCTCAAAACTTCATGTAAATTAAAAAAAAATCTATTCTATTAAAACACAAGTGTGACCTATTGATATTAGTTTAGTCCAACAAATATTTTTCATGATACCTACCTTTTGATATGATAACTGTATATAAGAAAAATACAAACTTTATACAATAACCACCGCATCAGTTAACCTAATAACCACCACATCAGTTCTCACCTAACTGCATCAATATATTTGGGCATCAATAATATATCCGCCCTCTGAGGGCGGGTCACTCTCTAGTAATTCTTTTAAAACATCATCTATATTGAAACGGAGGGAACGGAGGGAGTAGATGATTTGTTTGTTGTTGTTTGGAACGTGACATTAATAGAATAGACATAACAGCCTATCATGTTTTCTTTGTATATTTGTGATATACTATAAGTTTATCGTACGTTAATCTGCTGTTATGTAATCAAAGAAGAAATCTAACTACAGTTAGTTTCCTAGAAACGAATCATTCAAAAGCAAACAAAAATACGCTGGAATTTGTATGTCTTGCTTTTGTTGTCATAGATTAATGGAATATTGTTCTTTCCTAAATGGAATTGTAAGATATATGCTGTATTAGGATAAATATATAAAAATGGAATGGGAGATTGTGAAATTTTAGATTAGTTCATTTCAGCCAAGCATATATGTACGTCAGATGCATACTTGTAGGTTAAAGCATATACTTGTAGGTTAAAGCATATATATATATATATGTCAGATGCATACTTGTAGGTTAAAGCATATATATGAGTTGTGGCTTCTTCCAAGTGATTTTTCTCTCCATCTTTTGGGTTCTTAATTGGAGATTTCTGCAAAAGTTCTAAATTGGTTGGATTGAACTTATAACTTTAATGGTTTCATGTTATTTTGAAATAAGGATTAGACAAGAGATTCATTTCTGATTTTATTTTCACTTTTTGTGATTTCTGTTAAGTTTTTCTTTTCTACTCCATGTTAGTTTGGTCATCTGTTTGTCTAGTTTGTAGATCTTGGTAGAAAGTTTTTTTCACTTGTATTTTCGTTTTTGTATTTTTATTTTGTTTGGATTGTTGACTCGAGAGTATATTGTGTGGACTGTATGTTTTATATAATTATATCTCATATATTTTACCAGATTTATCATAATAGGAAATATATACAGAAAGGTTATGCTGAAAGAGAAAGATGCAATAAAACATTTTGTTCACATAGATATCTTTGACAAAGGTCTTTTAACAAAAAAAAGAAGACATCTTTGACAAGTGATCATAATTGGGAGTTATCCCTGGGTTCAAGCTCTTATCTTTAATAAGAATCACTCTATGGTAAAAATATATGTTTTTGACTGATTACAAATTATGAAGTATCGGATTTTCTTACCAAGAAAGTGTACGGTTCGAGTCTGTATATATGTCCATAACTAAGACTGGAAACAAAGGAAGAGTCAAGTTAAAAATTGACTTAGATTGGGCATCGTGCCCCGCACACAACCATCATTTCTGCTTTGTATGTGGTGCATTTGAGAGGTTCTTGGATACTGTGGACAAAAAAGTACTTCGTATCATTCATCTTTGATGCATGTAAAGAAAGAATAATCAGAAGACTGATTAAGACTAAAATTCTAGAGAGTTCGTGTTAACTTTAAGAACCGACACATTGGTCTTTGATTTAAACCGTACAAAGGTTTTTTAAAGTTTGCATACATTCGCTGGATAAGTTTTTAGTTTGGAAAATCTTCGTATACATTTAAAAATGAAAGTTTACTATAATGGAATGCTTTGTGGACATGCATTTGTTGAGCTTGCCCCATTTCTGCTGCAGCAACTTCGAATTAGTATTGAATATATAGATACGTGAGCGAAGGTTTCACTGATCATTCTTCTCCTTCAATTGGATGATTTTTACACAGCTAGTACAGTTCCATCGGCAAATTATCAGTTTTTTTCCTCTGAAAATACTAACATGACTTGAATGATTACAAGGTGGACTGCATTTGCTGGCGGACTACAGATATGTCCCCAAAGTCATAAGCCCACACATGGGAGACAGGTTAAAACACATGAAAGCATAATAACATAAACATAGATTCAACATAAAATGGTCTAACTGTGAGAATCAATCAAAACCACAACACCAAGCAGAGAACCACAGATATAAGAGACCGGGCTGAAATCAAACTTCTCACTTAATCGAAACCACAACACCAAGCATATTTCTGTTTATTAACCCATTTGCTTGCAAGTACAATTTTTATTTATAACAAATCTTCAAATACCAGGTTTTGTTAACTTCATAAGCATTAATTAACTTCACTTGACATAGAGTTCCTTCGTGAGCATTAACTTCACTACTCTTAGCTAGGGATTATGACAAAACTCAATAATACTACTCTTATGTTATCGAAAGTGCCATAATAAGGTTTTATTAAAGCGGATGAGTCGGCAACTGCCAATGAGTTGCCAACCACCAAGCAATCTTTAATTTGGAGTCTCCTCGCCGACTGATAAATTTGATGGGTTGCCATCAAAGTTGAATGGTTCGGACTTTTCGTACGAGAGAATAAATGCATACTGAACTTGGACCTCCATTGATTAACTGCCCATCAGATCTTTTGGCCCATACATATACACCAATTCCGAAATTATTTACCAGAATATTCTCCACAGCCTCCAATTCCAGTAGGCAAAAAAAACCCACAAAATTCCTGTCAAGTAGGCCTCGGCATTTTAACCCGGACCCGAAGACCCGAACCGGAACTGACCCAAAAATATCCGATCCGGAACCGGACCGAAAATTTACAAGTATCTTTTGGGTCTAATTTTTTTTACTCGAAAAAATCAGAACCGAAAAGGAACCGACCCGAATAAACCCGGACCCGAAAAGAACCAACCCGAATAGACCCGACCCGATAAGAACCGATTTGTACCCGACTTAAAAACATGTATATCTAAAACTATGATGTTTTTGTGTTCTATTTTATATATATTATTTTATGATTTAGTTGAAATATCTTTTATTAACAATATTTGTTATTATTTTTTAACATTTTAAAAGTAATATAAAGGTTTAAAATGTAAAATTTAGAGTTTCAAAATATTTTATTTTAATTATTAATAGTTTCATTTAAGTTGTTTTGTAAAATTTTAGATATATATGACAAATATTCAACTAAAGTTGATGGAATTGGGTATATCATGTCCTTTTCAGATTCTAAATATCCGAACCCGACCCTGACCCGATATGGACCCGAAAAATTACGGATATTTTATGGGTATTTTAATTATAGACCCGAACCGACCCGGATCTGAGAAAAACCGATCCGAACCCGAACCGAAAATTTTTAAGTACGTATTGAATATAAATATTTAGGATCCGAAATGATCCGGACCCGAAAGAAACCGGCCCGAACGCCGAGGCCTACTCTCAAGTGTCAACAGACAACAATCTATCCATTTTTCAGTTAGCTCACGTAACAAGATGAAATCTTAACATTTCCGTCTATAATTTTTTTTCCAGCTAGATGAATTATTTTTAAAAAAATATCCGGCTTATAGCTTCTTTTTTTTCATCTGTATATTATTATTTAATGGACAAAGCCCATAAAGCAAAGCCTATACAAAAGCCGACAAAACAAGTCCAAAGCCCAACCGAAAAAAAACTAACAAACAAAGGAAAAACATAAAAGGCAAAGCCCAAAAACGAAAGCCCACCACCGATTCACCCAAACACGTCGAAAAACACGTGTTAGAACCTCAACAACGAGGCCAACACATGTCGTCATCTCCCATCGTCTTCTCCCCCACCGGAGAAACACGAATCGTTTCGCCGGAATCTCGCCGGGAAACACATGCAGCTTCCCATCATCTTCATCGACCGAACTAAACTTCTCCTTGAAACCACCAGAATCACCTAGGACCACCACGACGAAAGAAACCTCCAACGACTATGCTGGAAGGTACGGGAAATCCATTGTCTACAACACAAATCCTTGTGCTCGTTTTTCATAGAGCTTCAATCGATCTAAATCGAGATCTCATCTAAGAGCCGAACCACAGAGCACAAGACCGAAACTTCTACCCCTTCGGATCTGAACCGTAAACCATTCAAAACTACAACCCCGGTACCAGCCGACATCACCAGAGTGAAAGTGAGTCGCCGGAATCAACAAGCCAGCCATATCGTGTTGTGGGAACCACTATATGCTGGAACCAGAGCCCGAATCTCGGGAAACCTTCACCGGAATTAGAAACCGGTGAGATAAAGGGATGAAACTTTTTTGCTCTCTCTCTGAAATAAACTGATCATGTTGATCAGAAAATCAAAAGAGAGATTGAGTTTTCTCATCATCTCCTCCGTGAAGAATTTTTGATACAGAACGGAGAAGAGAGAGAAAACTTCAACAGTTTTATCCGGCTTGTAGCTAATTTTATGAGTACCAAATACATGAATACTTTAAAGTTTTAACTGAAAGCTAAAATCAGAAACCGAAATTTACCTAACCACGGGTTGTTTTTTTTTCTTGGAGGACATATCTTCGAACCATACACGCAAAATGCAATGACTACGAAGCACCTAAAAAACTATGGTCGGCCGCCACAATTTGAAGTAATTTGAACATCACTAAATTGTAAATAGACTTTTTGACTTGTTAAATAACTTTTTTTTTCCGCCAAAGGTACCTCTTAAAACCTGAGAAAGTAAAAAATTCAGAGGGTTTCGGCGGTCGGACGGCGCGTGAGCGTACGTACCGCCGTCGGAGCTTGTGTTCCTCCAGATAAAAGAATCAGGTTTCGGTCTTCTCCCCGTCTCTGCCGGTTTCCGTCTATCCGAGCTCTGGTCCACCATCAACCGGTACGGTTCTGGTCCTAGAGTAACGACGCGGTGGCTGAAAGGACGGCGCGGTCAAGACTTTAGTGTTTGGAATAATATCTCCGGGAGACGGAGGCTCCCACAGATCCGTCGCCACCGGTCTTTTGTCTCCGTGGCGGGGAAGCTTCTTCAGTTCTGCCGTCATCGAACCTAGTCTCCAGGGGGTGAAGGCTTCTTCAGCTTCGCGTCGCCGGCTTGCGGCCCCTAGTCTTTAGGGTTTAGTTTATAGTAATCGTTTTCTTCGGTATGCGTTTGGTTTTGCTGTTTTTGTTGATGGTTTGTTCGTCGGAGGAGAAGGAAGTGTTCCGGCGGAAGGGGTGAAGATGCATGTGATTCCTCTAGTGGGTGTTCTGCGGTTAACGACGATGGATGAGATCTCGCCTCGGCGATTGAGGCTCTCCGGCTTAAGTGGCCCAAAGATGGTGGAAGGTGAAGAGTGACGGAGCGATGGAGTTCCGGTTTGGTCGGGTGATCCGATGGTCAGATCTCCGGCGTCGATGAGATGCGGTGGTGACGCGCTGACCTCGCGACACGTGTACCCTCGAGGGAGAGGATGGCAACACGTGTCCAAACAACATAAAGTGGGATCTGAGAGGCGGCCGACTTCAATTCGCTAAGTTTCTAGGGTTTTCTCAAGTTGGGCCGTAGGTATTGGCCCAATTGGAAAAAATAGTATGCCTTAATCGATTGTTGGGCTTTTGTTTGTATGTTGTACTGGGCTTGGCCCGCTTCCTCTAAATATTAAAGACTTGTTAAAAAACTTAATAAACCTTATGTTAATTAAAGAAAATGTAAAAAACGATAAGAAACTCGCAATGAAGGCGAAAATTAAACATGTAGCCTAGTAGCCTATATAATAAACAACCAAAGAACTAGATGTCCAAAATAAAGAAGAAACCCCCAAAGAGAACTGTCACTAATAAAGTCAGGCGACGGCGCGTGGGGTCTCTACGAGAGACAAAAGAAAATTAAGTTAATTTAATATCACGAAAAACTCATGTTCGTTCTGCGTAAAGACCACATGTTTAAATTCAAACTGTAAAATACTCAATTATTGTGTAAATTATAATTAGGGTCCTTAATTTTATGGTTTCTTCTAACTTTGATCTCTTCATATGACTAAACAGTAGTTCAGTCACAAGTCTCTTAAAAAGTATGATAAAAAGACTACTCTAAACGTAAAAACAGTTTTTAATAACAGTGAACTTCGGTTAGTTTTTATTTTTACATACGACTAACACTTTTAATGGATCCATCACACAATATTTTGTAGTTGCGTAATTCGCTTAGAAATCAAATAAAACAAGCACAAATTATGTAAAATCGTTGTAACTAACAAACAAAAAGTTTCTAAACAAACCTTTGAATTGTTCTGTATATGATTATATCTGATGTTGGGTTTAATTACGTTGATTAATGATTATTCTTTTTATTTGTCGCTAGGTTGATTATCCTAACACTTTTATATTTTTCTCTATGATAGAGTGCTTATTTTAAATATATATATATATATATATATATATATATGAGTTGGAAGTGGTCTAAATTTATAATTAAAGGAAATATATAGTTTTATTTCATTTTTTTTTCCATCTATTGATATTATTAAGGGAACTAAAGCCCAAAAGACAGAAGACATAAAGTCCAAACTCGGGATCCAAACATACATCCAACCATAGACTAAACCTTAAAGGCCCAACATTGGCCTATCTTACAAACGAACCCAAGACTTGCTCAGAACAAAACCCTTACGGATGAAACGCAGCATGAAAAACACGTGTCGAACACGCGTCGAATCTGAAGTAAGTAAAGAACACGTGTTGAAACCTCAACAAACGAGGTACACGCGTCGCAAAGCCACCGCGTCTTCACCGCAAAAAGTCACCCCCGGAGACAGCCGAACGACGCTTCACCGGGACACCGAAAAACACGCCGGAAACCTGAATCCCGACTCATTCAACTTCATCATCTTTGGTCCTTCCATCGGAGAGCATCCATCGAGTATCCTCGAGATCTCATCCAACCGCGGAGCCACCACACACACGATCAAGGCTTCCATCTCTTTCTCTCGATCACCTCATCCACCTTCAACGCCTGAGCCTTTTACACGGAGAACGTCCCTCGAATCTGTTTCGAGACTCATCCGGAGACATCAAGCCACAACTTATAGAAATCTAGAGAGAAAACAGAACCCGATGGTTCTGTTGCAAAAGCCGGCGAAGCAAAGCTTAGGAAGCAAAGCTTAGGAAGCCTCCACTCCCCAGAGTCGAAAGCCGGCGACGACGGAGCTATGGAAGCCTTCCCATCCCGGAGTCTGATTTTCGATCAGATGAAAAACAAAAGACGAATGGATCCCGTAACTTCGATCCCTTTCACCGAAGACATGCACAAAAAAGAAATTAAACTAGAAACTAAACAAAGCCGGACCGAGGGTGGCTATGGAAGCCCACGCCGTCGGCCGTAAGATCCAATCACTGTGGAGGTTTCTAGAGAGAAGACAGAGCAGTTTCTAGAGAGAGGTTTTTTCTACAGCTTTATTTCATTTCCTATATAATACGATGACTTCTTTAAGATATGAAATTTCCTTTATAAAAATAACTAGCTCTCGATCCGTGCAACCGCGAGTGTTTTTGTTTTCATTTATTTTTATATAAACATTTTGTTTTCAATTCTAAATTGGTATATATCATAATATATATGTGTCTATCAATTTTTAAAACATAATAAGTATACGATATATTTTTCATTGAATAGATTGTTTCAAACTTTCACATGTATTTGTATCTTCTTCTATATATATATTTTCAGATTATTATTTCATTATTAATATCGTAACTATATATATGTAGATTAGTAAAATATTATTTTATTGTCATATTCAAAAATATTGTAATATTTCACAAATTTAGAAAGTTTTTTAAAAATTAAACTTTTCGCTTCATAGATTTATATTATCGAGTAAATAATTTAACATTTAGTTTTTGTTTAATTTTAAAATAAACTATATAGTTAATTTGTTTTCATTGGTTTAAGGTAGTAAAGATTAATCATTGTTAGATAATATGATTTTTGTTATTTAAAAAAATATTTATAATTTTAAAAGTTAATATCGACAAATATTTAAATAATTAACATATGGAGGTATAATATTAAAATATTAAATTATATCTATTTAATTTATACTATCTATAAATCTAATGTATCATCTATTATTTAAATTCAATTATTGATAGTCCAATAAAAATTTCTGGTAGGTCTAAAATTTAAATGATAAGATTAGAAATTAAATGTAACATTACTTTTTAGGAATATGTCTATTAGGTCTATTTTTTAAAAAAAATCACAAATGAATTAAAACTGTAATTTCTGTTTTAATATATAAGATTAGAAGTAAATTAAAAAAAAAGAACAAACTTATTTATCTAGGAAACAAGAATAAAACAGATTTCTCTCTCCTTTTGCTCTGTCTTCTCTCTAAAATAAGTCACAGAGGAAGGATCGAGATGAAATCTCTTCTGGAGGTTCAATCAATTTTATCTCCGGTTAGCGAGCTTAATTTTGGGAAGCGGTGATACCTTTTACACCGCTGTCGCCAGCTTTCGTTTCCGAGAAACAGTGGCTCTAACAGCACCGGATTTCGCCGGCGATCGTCTCCGGGAAAGCGGTGGTTCTGATAGCACCGTCCTTTCTCCGGCTTCTTCTCCGATTTGATCCGGAACCAGTTCTCGATCTACGCTTTTGCTTTTCCTTTGTCCAATCGACTCTCGTTCTGAATATCCTTGTTGATTTTTGGTTCGATCGTAGACGTTTGATGTTTCTTAAAGCGTAGATCGATGTTTCGAGATCAATAGCTTCAACGGGTTTGGGCTCCAGGGTGGAGATTTGGTCGCGCTTTCTCTTTGATCCTGGCCGAAGCGGTTGTCGACTTCTGGTGGATTTCCGAGGATTGTGGCGACGGTGGTTTGCATACCGGTGAAGAGGTGGGGCTTCGATCTTTCGACGCGTGCCTCTCTGATGGTGATTCGGTCAACACGTGGCGGCCGGGTGATGCGTGGTCCCTCGCAGTGATGATCTTGACACGCGTCCCGTTCACGAACCTTGAGTGAATGAAGCGGCGCTTTTGGGTTTAGGATGATGGGCTTACGGCCCAAAAATGGTTTGCGGTTTGGTTCGCCCATGATATTAACTTGTGGTTTCGTTTTATGGGCTTTGCCTTTTAATAAACTTTAGATGGAAAAAAAAAAAAGATTAGAAGTAAATTAAAGTATATACAAATTTCAACAGTCAAACCGATAATACATTTATTGTCTGTAAGTGAAAAATGACAGTCCAAACTCACACGCTTGCTCTGGTTGATTTCTCTCCACCACTAGTCTCTATCTCTTTTGTCTGTTTCTCTCTTTCACAGTCTTTTGTCGTGTTAGAGAGGCGCGTGAGTCAAAAAGAACGCATAGCTTACACAAGTCTGTCCGTATTCCATGACACGGCATAGATAGAATACGATAAGCGACGGTCGTAACAATTCACAACATGAACATTACTTTCATTTAAGATCCATCTCCAAAATCCTCTGAAACAAAGTTTACACAAACCTACTTTGTGTGTTCACTTGTGCTAATAGCTTAGAGCATGATTATTGAGAAGTTATTAGAGTGAAATTCTTAGCGAAATATAAAAAATATTTTTTAACTTTTAACTAAAAAAATTTAAAAACCGATTATTCAATAAGATATTTAAAAACTGCTTATTAGTTTTTTTAATTAAAAATTAAGAGACGAATTTTTATATTCTGCTAAAAACCCCCACCACGAGGACCTCCTAATAATCATGTTATAAAAATTTCACTTTTTTTTCCCAATATTGATTAATTAACAACTAATCAACTTCCGTCTCTTACATAACCATAAAGAAAAGGACATGTTCAAAAGGAAACTACTCATACACTCATAACCTACTTTGCGAGTGTTCACTTGTGCTAAGAGTTTCTTTTTTTTCCGCAATATTGATCAATTAACAACTAACTAATCAACCTCCGTCTCTTACATAACCAAAAAGAAAAGGACAAGTTCAAAAGGAAACTACTCATACTACTCTAAGAAAGTTATTTGCTAGAAAGAAATTAAAGTTAAACAACAATAGTTCCACCGAAAGTGCTCAAAACGGCGACGTGCGGGAAAGTCAGCAGAACGGCGCCGATGTTTTACAGCCAAAGCGGAGGCGGCTCGTTGAGATCGATGGCTAAGCCACGTCTCGCCGTTGCGGAGGAAGGAGAAGGACTCATTATCGGAAACTCAAACACCCGAGAAGCTGACGTGGCAACATCAGGCGAGGCGGCGAAGTAAAGCGGCGCTGTGGTGGGGAAATCTGAGGCTTTGTCGCTGAGCACTCCGGTTCGAAGAAAGATACGGTGGTGGTGGTGGTGATTGTCGGAGATGGAGAGAGGAGGAGGAGGAGGAGCAGGGAACCAGTGGTGTTGGTTGTGGTGGTTATCTGCGGCGGCGGCGGTGGCGGAGGGGGCGGAAGGAATGTGGTTGAGGTTGAGAGAGAGAGGAGGAGGGAAGTTAGTCTTAGCCTTGATACCACGGAGGAAACGGGCGGCGCCGTCGTAAGCGAGAGCAGCTTCTTCGGGAGTGTCGAAAGTGCCAAGCCAAACCCTAGTTTTCTTCCAAGGGTCTCTAATCTCTGCGGCGTAACGACCCCATGGTCTCTTCCTTACTCCTCTGTAATGCACCTCCCTTGCGCATGTCGTTGACACCATTGTTGAGGATCTCAGAGTTTCAAGAAAGAGGAAATGAGAGAATCTAGAGAGAGATGGAGTAGAGAAAGAAAGTGTTTTTGTTTTGTTGACTTGTTTGACCCAGACAAGAGAGAGTTTAAAGAAAAATAAAAAATGTGAGGCCCACTTAAGACACCCGTAATCCTAGGCTTTCTTTGACGATTATAAAGCAAGCATTATTCATTTTGTATCCCAAATAGTAATAAAATAAGTAAAACAAACCTTAAGTATTTGATTTCTAGGATCGAGGTTTTCTCTGGCGTTTTAAAGAATCAAGCACCGTTCGATCTTTTGCTTGTTTGCCGATGTGACGGTGGGTGTTCTTGCAACCAAAATACACTGTTTAACAATTGAATGTTGAAAATGTATATGCATGTATATTTACAATAAGATATTAATAAAGTGATTAGTTTTAACGGCGGACCGAGAATGGTGTTTCCAATCAGCGATGATTGAATGATCTTAGTTGCCTTTATTGGTGTCCCGCTGTAATACATTTACTAAATTTGCCCAAAAAACAACTGTAAAATACCCTCATACAAGATTAAGGGAAAAGGTATCACATATCTGTTTTTATGGTTCATTTGAAACTGTATATAATACAAATGATATGTTTGATGGTATCCTGATCGATGACTTTACTATGGCCCATTATAATACCCAGTCACTCACCGCCTACAGACTACCAGAAAAGTATATCATTCAAAAGTCTTAATTAGTTTATTTTACGGACACAATAAGAATATCTGATTAAAACTTAAAACTATGTTGTGGTTGAAACACAACTCTATGCACTGCCTACACTATGTTGCGGTTGAAATTTGCACAAACGTAACCATTTTTTGAGATCATGGGAACACTAGAATATTATATTTGAAAAATAAACATAATAATTAAACTTTATAAAGGTGAACCTAAAATCAGTTCAAGTTCACTGATCGTAAAAAAGCTCGATGCTTTTCCCACGGGAACCATTGAGAAATAAGAACCAAACTTTATACTACTATGGCTTCCGGTGGCAATTATGGGTTGAGCGGTCCGGAACATGCGGTTTTATTGTGGTGCAGTTTTTACAGTGTGATGCGTTTTTACGGTTATAAAAACGTATAAATATATAATATATGTAAAGATTTTTGTTACTGTTGCGGTCTGTAACATTCAAACCCTATATAAAAAAGTACTCCGCTGTATTTAACGAAGAAGAAAGATAATGGACCGCCTCTTTGACTGGACCTCTTCATAGGGATGATGACGTAAAAGTCCTACTGCTCTAGCCCTCACTCTATTTTGGACTTCCTTTTATGATCTTTACTCTTTTTTTTGGCACCCCAATTTATGATGTGTTTTTGATGCACGAGGACGAGACTACAATAAGATCATTAAATAAAGTAGCTTACTAGCTTGTCACAACTAGTCTAAGCGTAGCTCTGACTGATTTTGTTTCTCTTTTTGGCCATAATAAGTAGCCATTTGATGTAAGATAGTATGTAATAATACTAATAGGTTTTCTTTTTCATTATAAAGACTAAAGAAACGCATTTATAGTTAGGCCCGTAATTTTTATCCAAGATTTGGATTTGATCCGAAATTCGATCTGAAAATCTGGATATCTTAATTTTTATATCTGGATATTCAGATCCATAAGTTTTATTAATAAATATTTCAAAAAAAATAATATATATAAAAATTAATTTTATTTAATATATTTTCATTTTTATAATAGTATATATAAATTTTATGTAAATTTTGTAATATTATACATAGAATAATTAAAAACATTATATGTATTTCTATTTTTAAATTATTGTTAATATTTTATATATATTAATATTATTTTTATTTAATTTAAAGATCCAAATTCGGATCCGGATATTCGCCGAATAATACAATTTTTAGAAGGATATCCGACATCCGGATATCCGAGAACCCCAGATCCGGATAATGATAGTAAAATTATGGATCCGCCGGATAAAGATCCGGATCCGGATACTTTAAAATTATCCGGATACCCGATCCGTTCGAGGCCTACTTATAATCTTTAGAAAATGAAGGGATTAATTGTTCACGATAGACCAAATTCTTCAAAACAATTTTATGTTTAGTAGTATGGGTAATAAATTTGAAACAGTTCAAGTTATAATTTTAAACTTTAATTTATGTTTTATATAGTATGAAAATCTTACTAAAGATTTGTCGTTTTTTTTTTTTTTTTTGAGCAACAAGATTTGTCTTCTTTCCACGCTTGTTTTCCCTTGTTGCACGGATGTCTGTATCGTTTAGCTTTGTTTTTCTTTGTAATCTAGATTTTTTTTCGGTTAGTCTGAAACCTCTGTTTCATTGCTCACTTTCGGATTGATTTATATAATAAAATATTTGAGAATTAAGAGCTGGCCTCAACCCTTAGTAAATCAAGCCAGAGAAATTCCATGCTCAGGCGGTTTGGTTAGACTACTGTTTTGAATTTCTATTCGAAAATTCGAAATGCAAAATTTTATATTATGCAGAAGAAGGATAGTGTTGTAAGATGGGATTTTTTTTTTGTTTACATTAAAGTCAGTAAAAATGCGACAAAAAATGAAAACGAAGAACTGTGTTTCCTTTCATGTGACAAGGCTTCGCCTCGGTTATTTTGACTGGACAAAATACTTTATTTAGTCCATATCTAACAAAAATTTGCACACGTGCTATCTTTCTTGTATCTGACTTCTGACAAACTTGTACTATTAAGAAATATTTTAGAAATTTTGGTTTTGGCTTTCGTGTTCACGTGACTCTGTGATACTTAGAGTTTTACGACGTGTCGTTTTGGTTGCAGACAGCTCTAGAGAGAGAGAGAAGACAAATGATCCTCTGCCTCGAGTGCTGACTGCCTACAGAAACAGAGTTGTTGTCTTACAACACAACACACGAAATCATGAAGACGAACGATGCCTCCTTTAACGGCGTTACAAGTGTGTCCCTAAAAGCACCCCATCAATGAATTTAGAGAAGGTTCACACAGATTTCCAAAAAAGAAAAAAATATTAAAATAATATGAACTTGCCTCTCCCCAGTTTTTTCTAGTGAACCTGCGTCCCGCGAGTTCATCACTATTTCGCGGACTCCACAATACGTAGCGGCCCACGATTGATTCGATTTTTTATTTTTATTTTTAAATCAAAAAAAAAATTAATAATAAAAAATTATAAACTTAAACCCCCAATTGCGATGCTCTAATGTCTATATCATGAACCCTCCCATAGCTAATCTGACTTTCGCGCCTCTTTTTTTGACTATTTGTTTTGTTATATCCCCCTCTCTAGAGTGAACTGGATCCCAAGGCACCCGGGTTCGACTCCTCCGGGATTCCAGAGAGCAACCCAGTGATCAAAAAAAAAAAAAAAAAAAAAAAAAAAATCCCCCTCTCTATCTTTTGCAGGGCTACTCTCATAGTTTTACGTTTTACTTACCATCAACTCTTTACAATGCGCCAAGTCACGTGTAATAGCAAGTAAAAAAAGAGAAAAGCATGAAATCACGACTCAAGATTTTGTTCGGGTTTAGATCCACGTGGAAGCCCAACTAATCTTTTAGGAGAACAATGCAGACAACTAACTCAATCTCAAGTTTTCTATTGAAAAAATAACATCAAAAGTTTCCCACAATAGCTAGCTAGCTAGGTATTTCATTCAAACCACATAGACTATTACTAGTCCAACAAGGAGGGACCTTTAATTACTTTGCGTCGTACCACCAACACATTTATCTATTACAGTGATGTATAAAAATTTCTATCGCGTACTTCTTAAGCATTGTCCCTGCAAAGTCTAATTCAAAGTCTCATTTGCGTTCTTTCGGATCATAAACAAAGCCATTCTCGTTGCTCTCAACGAGAAGCTTTCCTTTCGGCTCCGGATCAGGTCAAGGCTCCCAAGTTTGAGTGTTCTGGTCAAAAATGTTACTCCAATTTTTGAATTCATATACCGTGCAACCTACTCTTCACATCGAGGATGCACACAACAACACTCTCTCGAGTTTTACGCCATAACCAAATCTCCTTTTCATGGACCAACATGTGAAACAGCGAGAAAAGGAAGATGGTACTCTTGCCAACCTTATATTTCATAAAGGTCTTTTCAAACTCACTAATGTTGGAAAACAAGAATCTCCAGTCCCTTTTTCACTTATCATTATAATTTAAAATTCTTGTCTGCTAAGACAGTATATATGCAAAGTTAGTTTATTAAGCACCAATCAGAGGCTAAGTTCTTCTCGAAAACAAAAGAGAACTTTACATAATTGCAAGTAACAAAAATCCTTAAGAAAGACTCCAACGATGAACACAAGTTTTTGCTTCTTTCCGTTTGCAGCTTCACCTGGTGACTCTAAAAGCCTAAATAAAACAGGAAAAAGAAAAGAGTCAAAGAGGGTTCATGTCAATATACAAACAATGTGATTAATCAAACCACAAACACAAGGGGGATACACATTTCATTACCCTGACTTGTTCCGTTAGATTTTTGGCGCGCTCATTGGTTTTGAAATGATCACGAACAGGCTGAGTCATATTAATACAGGTAGTGATAAGAACCATATCATTCATATAGATAATAAAAACTAATGATTCAAAACATCAAAACAAAGATTGAAAGTTGCTTCTGCTTTTGTTTGTTGAGAATATCATCATCATCATTCACAGAGGGAAGGGTACTTACTTGCAACATTATATTCAACGCTTTTATCAAAGCTTTCTTCAAATCTTTTTTTTTTTTTTTTGTTAAAACTTTCTTCAAATCTTCCTCACTCAACTCGCCACTCTCGTACTCAGCAGCAATATCTTCAAAGCTTGTGAAGGTCCTGACAGTTTGGAAAATTTTCAAAGGATCAGTCTGAGAATGATTAATCAAAAAATCTATATAATGCACCAAGATTTAGTTTCCATCAACTCACTTGTTACCGCCATTCTGTTCAACCACGAACTCGTTGAATCGTAGTAGAACTAGGTACTTGATGTATTCAAGACATGGATTGCCTACAACAGTTTTTAGTGGGCAATGAGCTTGGCTGATCTTCTCATTAACAGCATCCTAAAAGACAAGATCACCACAAGTCAGATACTTTCAAAAAAAAAAAAAATCTTTATCTGTTTCTGTAAGTTCAGTTTACCTCCTCATCTTCCATAAATATGGCAGATGATGGATTGCTTTTGGACATCTTCTCTTGTCCTTCAAGAAGACCATGAAGCATATCTGCAAAACCATCAACAACAACCAATTAAAACATGAGATGACGAACACGGTGAAGGAAGAACAGAATTGCAGAAAAACATACGGTGAGACAAGATGATGGGTTTGTTTTTCCTCTTAATGTCATCACAGTATTCTCTTGCTAGCATGTTTACTTTCCGTTGATCCATCCCTAGCTGGCAGATATCCGCCTACACAAGTCAAATAATAAGTACCAATATCAATCATAGAAATGTGTACCAAGAATGCATGTAAAAAAAAGACATACCCCAAGAAAGAAAATATCCGCACACTGCATACAAGGGTAAAGGATTTGCGCTGCACTTAGAACCTCTGTCTCACTACGCCCCATGATCTGCTCTGCCCACACCTATAAGGAAAAGGAAACATATTTCATTTAGAACCATTGTCATTACTAGGCCTGCGGTTCAGGTAGTTCTCACCAAATTGAACCGGACAAAAGCTCAGTTTGGTATTTGGATAGTTCGGGCTTTGAAATTTTTACTTAAACTAACCCAAGTTTTTGGTTTTAAATATATTCAAGTTAAATTGGATAATTTCGACTATTTCAGTTTGAAATTTTGGTTATTTGGTTAGTTTAGGTCGAAATTTGGTTAACAAATTTTTTTCTTTTTTGAAAAATCAAACTAACCGATTAACAAACCAAACTGAAAGCTGAGTTTTTTTTATAAGCCTTGGTTCGGCGAGTTCGGTTAAAAACCGCAGGCCTAGTCATTGCCATGAACCAAAGGAAGGGGGGGGGGGGGGAATCGATTGCCTCAAGATTCGACGTACGTTGTTTCTGCGAGCAATATCCATCACAAGCGGCCAGTACTTATTTCCCCTACTACTGATTTCTTCTGAAGCCCAAAGAAACTCTACTTTTTCGGGGTTCATCCCACCAGCTTGCCAAATCTCCTTGAAGTATTCACCAATAACTTTGATTTTCTCCAAGTCACCTCCCAACTTGTTGTTCAACTGAGCAAACCAATCTGCAATCCAAATTTTCACTTGGCAACCAGATGACGTCAGCTTGTTCACATTTGTGACCTTCATCACTCCCTAATAACACCAAAAAACTGAAACAAGTTACAACAACGTTCTTATAAAAATACACACTCGTTTTGTCCTAATGAACAATCTTACCTGGGCGATGTGCATCCTTCTGATGGTTCAAAACCATCGTAGCAGATTGGAGTAGGCTTCTTGGCTAACATATTCTTTAGCTCATCCTCTTGTATGCATTCCTCGCCAATACTCCTCGCAATATTGTATTTTCTCTCTGCCTCTTCGCTCATCCTGAATTAATAGTAATGCTAATCAGCTAAAAAAAGATCCAAAATACAATATCCTAACTCACAAACCTATTGGATAACAAAATTTGGAGAAGTTGAACTAAAAGATTACTACAAGATCCACTACAAGATTACTTTACTCACTGTAAACCGGCAGCTGAGGAAGGTGCGTTGACGGAAAGAGCCTCCATCTCCTTGTATAGCTCCGTTGCAACAACTCTGACAGAGCAAGACAAAAATCAAGGGATTACACCAATTTTTGGTTTTGAAAATTGTTATAGGTAAGAGAGGTTTCTGACATATTGACGTTTGAGTAAAAGCTTCTTTTTACCTGTTGGTTTTCTGATCCTACAAAAAGACATGACAAACCAAAAAGAAGAGAGAAAATTTATAAGCTGCGTATGAATGTCCAAGCAATAGTGCCATGGTGAGACATGAAACATGACTACATGAGTTCGAACTGAAAAGATAGATTTCTTACCTGTTTGAGCAGATTCTTGGCACGATTGTTAGTTTTGAAATGATCATGGACAGGCTGCAATATGCGTAAAACACAGATTAAAGTTGTCCCAAAAAAAAAAAACTATACAAAAGAAACGTTTGCTAATACTATAACGGTATTGTTGTTATAGAAAGAAATACTCACTTGCAGTATATTATTCAATGCTTTCGACAGAGCGTTCTTCAGATCCATAGGGTGCAACTTGTCGCTCTCATAGTCAGCAGCAATGTCTTCAAAGTTATCGAAGGTCCTGACATATTACATAATTTCATTTTTGCAACGTACTGCTAGACAAACCGACAAAAAGAGACATAAACAGAACAAAGAAACTCAAAAGGTCTAGCAAAAATAGTAAAAACTCACTTGTTACCACCGTGTTTTTCATCTCGTTCGACAGTGAACTCATTGAACCATGGTAGACTGATGTATTTGACGTATTCCAGGCATGGGTTACCTTCCACAATCTTCGGAGGGCAGTAAGCTTTCTTTTTTATCTTCCTATTAACTTCACCCTAGAAGTGACGGTCATTAAACACCATTCAATAGCTATAAATTCCTCTCTAATTTTTAAAACTTAGTGTCGAACTAGCTACTTTACCTCATCATCGTCCATGAAGATGGCAGATGAAGGATCATTCTTAGACATCTTTGTCGGAAGCATATCTGCAATACATCACAACTAGAGATGGTAAGAACACTTGAAAAGATAACACATGAGAACAGAACAGATAGGAGAAATTTTACGGTGAGACAAGATGACAGGTTTGTTCCCCCTCTCAGTCTCATCACAGTAGTCTCTTGCTAGCAGATTCACTGTTTGCTGATCCATCCCAAGCTGGCAAATATCTGCCTGCATAAGGTTAATTAAAAACACGTTTCAACAACAAAAGTCAAAAGTTCGATGCACATGATATGCATAGATCAGAGCGCCACTAAAAACTGGTTGCCAAGGATCCAAAGACAGTTAAATGCTAGAGCCTTGTACAAAATATATATAGAAAGTACCTCTAGGAACAAAGGGTCGGCACATTGCATACATACATACAGAACGTGAGCTGCACTGAGCTCATCTGTCTCACTATGACCCATAATAGGCATACACCTGATAGGAACAGAAACAAACTCATGAAGTTCCATCATCACCAATTCAGATAATAACAGCGTTAATGAAAACGTGTGTATACCGTTTTATTTTGGCGAGACTGTTTCTGCAGGCAATGTCCATCACAAGAGGCCAGTACTCATCTCCCCTAGCGTTAATGAAGTATTGTGTGAATCTAGATATACTTCTGTGTCTTCCTGCTTATTAACTACGTTGGAATGTCAATAGCTTTCACATGAAAGAAGTTGAAAGGCAAGAAAAAAGGGTTTATACTATCAAGCTGACCCAAAACACATATGGTATGAGACAGCTAACTAAGATTTGACTCCTACCATAGATTTTCAAAATTAAAAATGTTTCGATCAATAATCTTTTTTTCTTAAAACAAAAGCTTCTGGATTTTTTTGATCTAGGCAAACATGAATAACTCAGTTGGAGGTTAAATAAATATAGATATTCCAAAAGTAAATAGTTCAAAAGAGTGTTGAATACATAAAAACACCAGCATGAAACAAAACACAAAACTGATGATAGAACATAACAAGGCAGATTACTCTTCTTCATTCTTGTTCTTTGGTAAGAGCAACCTCAAGACACATGTGGCCTGGTTTGCCATCCATGGTTTTCCTTACTATGGCACGGTGATCACCAGCCAAAGGCGTTGAAGGATCAGAGCAACACTTGTAACTAATGTAGAAGATTGCGTTATCAGCTTTGAGCTTCTCACTAGGCTCTGTTGTGTAATCTTCAAAAGTTTCCACAACAACGTTCTTGAGCTCCAAGGGTAGGTAAGCATCCAAACACTGCAATTACAATCATAAGAGGGGGAAGATAACAAGTTTCAAGTTTTGTTGCTTTGGGAGAGAGAGGACAAGAAAATTGCAAAAAAAAAGAAAGAAAAGTACATACACGATCTGCTTTGGAGAAGAAGGCGACTTCCATGAGAAGTTGAAGCCAGTCATTGTCATGCAGCTCTGATTCTGGCACCTGCGAAGGAAATGAATGATACCAACCTAGGTTACTAACTGAAACATATACAAGTAAAAAAAAAACTCCATGAATAGATCATCTGATGTTATTACCACGTAATACTTTTTACTGTCACGTTCCCTGGCTTCATCAGAAAACCATTTGGGCATTGGAACTTTGTAGAACTCATTTATTCCAGGTGTGTCCTCGTCCCATACATCATCAATAGGCTGGTTATCTGATGTCAGAAAACAGTTAGTCCTCTAAATACACTTTTTTTAAAAAGAGCTATCCATAAACTTGTGTGTTTGAAAAGCGCAGGGCCAAGGTCACCTTTGAAAACAGTTAAGAGTCCTGATTGAATAAGAAGAAATCTTACATATTTGTTTGATTGTGGACGCTAAGGTCAACCAGGTAATCCTAGCCCCCAACGAAATGCGGCGTCCTGCATCGCCAAACTGAGTCTGAAAAGAGCAGACAGAGCCAGTGGCCGGATCGGTTGCCTCCAAAGTTATGTAGAGGCTGAAGAACGAAGTGTCCTTGGTACTATGTTTCTCCAAGCGTTTAAACTTTAAGTTTGTTCCCTGTCAAAACGGGAAAACAAACAAAACCGAAAAATTCAGACAAAAAGAGAATAAGTGATGATTAATGATATCAGTTAGTTAGTTAGTTTTACCTTCTGAAGATTGTAGCATTGGAGTCCAATCCTACCATAGAGACCGATACCATAGTTTTTACTCCAAGTACACGGAACTAATAATGTAGGCGGATCGTCATTGTAATACAGATCAAAACCCTAACAAAAAAAAAATTAAATTTATTCTGTGAGACTCGTACAGATCATCCAAAAGTAAAACGACCATGAATTCAAAACCATATCATAAGGAATAGTACTTACATAGGCCAGACCACGATTTGTCAAGCCGATCGAGCGGGGTACCCGTACCGGTCCCCGTAGCCGTTCTCCTGTAGTTTCACACGTTCGGGCGCGCTTAGCCATTGGGGATGTTGGTAAACTCCCCAGCTCACTTGATTCTTTGTTAGCCATACCTTTCCAAACCTACACAAGCCCTTTGAAATCTCTCAAAAAAATCGTGTGCAGTACGAGACAACCGATAACGGTATCTTTATCTCTTATATATCAGTTGGGCTAAGCTGGGTCGAATTTTTACTTAAAATTGGGCATTGGTCACCATTATCTAGTCATGTCTATTGGGCCTTTTCATCAAATAAAATACCCAATGATTCTTCATACGGGTTTGATGCGACGTGCCTAGGAGGTGGGCGTTCATATATTTGTTCGGGTTCGGATAGGAAAATATCCGATTTTTGGGTATTACGGTATAGGAGTACAGAATCCATTCGGGTATTTTTATACTTCGGGTCGGGTTTCGAGTATTTTTAGTCCAGGTTCGGTTATTCTAGGTCGGGTTTTCGGATATTTACATTTAAATTTTTCATTTTTCACATTTTTTGTATTCAAAATTTGAAAACAATAGTGTATTTTATTTTTAAAATGTTATCTTCAAATCTATTAATCATTCACTATATTAAAAAAAAATCAGTTAAGTGAAAGCTATATTTTTGAATACAAAAAACTTGAAAAATGAAAAATTTAGTTTTTTGTCTTTAAACTCACACGTTAAAAGTTAGAGTGGTCAATATATTTAATACCTTTAAAGAATTTTTATATATAATTTATTATATAATTAAATTCGAATTTTTTGTTAATAATATTAGATTTTGTATTATATTAGATAATTTATTTTAAATTAATATTAAATTATCAAAAATAATGATTTTTTTTTTGAAAGAAGAAGTCAAAATTATATTTTAAAAGATGTATTCAAAAATATAGCTTTCACTTAAACATTCAATATATTAAAAAAAAAATTCACTTAACTGATTTTATTTTGTACTTTGCATTTATAACAGCAGAATGTGGGTTTATCTGATGGTAGATCCAAATGCAGTTAGGCGTAGATCCTTATAAAGCTGGTAGTATTTTCGGTTGTCGGATCGTCTATGTAATATTTCTCAACGATAGACAACCTCAACCTCACTAATGTTGGAAACAAGAATCTCCAGTCCATTTTCACTTATCATTGTAATTAAAATTCTTGTCTGCTGAAACAGTATATATGAACACTTGGTTTCTTAAGCACTAATCTCTGAAGTTTAGCTCTTCTAAAAGCAAAAGATAACTCAATAGAATTGCAAGTAGCTCAAATCCTTAAGGCTCCAACGATGAACACAAGTTTTTCCTTCTTTGCGTTTGCGGCTTCATCTGGTGACTCCAAAAAGCTAAATAAAACAAGGTAAAAAACGACAAACCAAAAGAGTCAAACAGGACTCATGTCAATATACAAGCAATGTGGTTAGTAAAACCATAAACACAAAGGGGAAAACAATTTATTACCTTGACCTGTTTCAGTAGATTTTTGGCGCGCTCGTTGGTTTTGAAATGATGGCGAACAGGCTGAGATATATACAGGTATTGATAAGAAGCATATCATTCACATACGTAATAAAAACTAATGACTCAAAACATCAGAAGAAAGATTGAATGTTGCTCTTGCTCATGTTTGTTGAGAAATATCATATCATCATCATTCACAGAGGGAAGTACTTACTTGCAGCATTATATTCAATGCCTTTATCAAAGCTTTCTTCAGATCTTCACGACTCAACTCGCCGCTCTCGTAGTCAGCAGCAATATCTTCAAAGCTTGTGAAGGTCCTGACACAGTTTGGAAAATTTTCAAAGATCAGTCTGAGATAAAATCCTATGTAATGCAACCAAGATTTATTTCCATCAACTCACTTGTTACCGCCATTCTTTTCATTTTCAACCACGAACTCATTGAATCGTGGTAGAACTAAGTACTTGACGTATTCAAGACACGGATTTCCTGCAACAGTTCTCTCTGGGCAATGAGCTTCGCTGATCTTCTTGTTAACAGCATCCTAGAAGAAGACACAAGTCAGATACCTTCAAAAAAAAAAAATCTTCTCTGTTTTTTTTTTGTAAGTTCAGTTTACCTCCTCATCTTCCATAAATATGGCAGATGATGGATCACTTTTGGACATCTTTTCTTGTCCTTGTCGAAGACCAGGAAGCATATCTGCAAAAGCAATAAACAACAGTTAGAACATGAGATGAGAAACACGGTGGTGAAGGAAGAAACAGAATATGCAAAGAAACATACGGTGAGACAAGATGATGGGTTTATTTTTTCTCTTAATGTCATCACAGTACTCTCTTGCAAGCATGTTTACTTTCCTCTGATCCATCCCTAGCTGGCAGATATCAGCCTACACATGTCAAACAACAACAAGGTATCAATAGAAGCGTGATATGAACCAAAAATGCATTATAAGAAAGAAAAAAACGAAGTTATACCTCAAGTAAGAAAATATCCGCACACTGCATACAAGGGTAGAGGATTTGCGCTGCACTTAGGACCTCTGTCTCACTACGTCCCATGATCTGCCCACACCTATAAGGAAAAAAGGAAGCATGTTTCTTTCAGAGTACCATAGTCACTGCATAACTACATGAACCAGAGGGGGTGAATTGATTGATTACCTCAAGATTCGACGTAGGTTGTTTCTACGTGCAATATCCATCACAAGAGGCCAATACGTATTGCCCCTTGTACTGATTTCATCTGAAGCCCAAAGAAACTCTACTTTCTCAGGATTCATCCCACCAGCTTCCCAAATCTCCTTGAAGTATTCACCAACAACTTTGATTTTCTCCAAGTCACCTCCCAACTTGTTGTTCAACTGAGCAAACCAATCTGCGATCCAGATTTTCACTTTGCAACCAGCTGACGTCAGTTTGTTCACATTTGTGACCTTCATCACTCCCTGTTAAGACCAAAAAAAAAAAAAAAAAAAAACTGAAACAAGTTACAACAACGTTCTTATAGAAGTAGACATCGTTTGTCCTAATGAACAATCTTTTTTCATCAGTCATGATTGGCCACTCAGAATCTCTAAAGCATAAACAGAATGATCATCCTACCTGGGCGATGTGCATCCTTCCCGATGGTTCAAAACCATCGTAGCAGATTGGAGTAGGCTTCTTGGCTAACAAATTCTTTAGCTCATCCTCTTGTATGCATTCCTCGCCAATACTCCTTACAATATTGTATTTTTTCTCTACCTCTTCGCTCATCCTGAATAAATAGTAATGCTAATCAGCTAAAAAAAGATCCCAAAATACAATATTCACAACTCACAAACCTATTTAATACTCGCAAAAAGTGGATAAGTTGAACTAAAATTTATGCTTGTCTATCTTAAATCACCAGAGGAAATTGTTAACTAGAGCAATAACGTGTATCTCCAAAATCAGAGCCACAGAAGAAAAATAGTTAAATGAGAAAACAGACATATAACATTCCTAAGTTGGTCATTTTCTCGGATGCTAAGCTATAAACAATGAGAGACTGAATAGAAGAAAGCACTACAAGATTACTCACTGTAATCCGGAAGCTGAGGAAGGTGCGTTGACGGAAAGAGCCTTCATCTCCTTGGATAGAGCCGTTGGAACAACTCTGGCAGAGCAAGACAAAAATCCAGGGATTACACCAATTTTTTTGGGTTAAAAAGTGTTACAGGTAAGAGAGGTTTCTGACATATTGACATTTTTAAGTAAAGCTTCTTGCTCTTGTATTTTCATTTTACCTGTTGCTTTTATGATCCTACAATAAGACATGACAAACCAAAAAAGAAGAGAGAAATTCAGAAGCTGCGTATGACTGTCCAAGAAATAGCGTGCCATAAGTAATTGGTGAGACCTGAAACATGACTTCAAACTGGAAATAATAGATTTCTTACCTGTTTGAGCAGATTATTGACCTCTTTTAGCAGATTCTTGGCACGATTGTTAGTTTTGAAATGATCACGGATAGGCTGCAATATGCGTAAAACACACAGATTAAAGTTGTCCAAGAAAACAAATACATATAAGGAGGTCTCTTTCTATGTTCCACGATGATTCATACAAAAGAAATGTTTGATACTATATAACCAGTGTTGTTGTTACAGAAGGAAATACTCACTTGCAGTATCTTATTCAATGCTTTCGACAGAGCCTTCTTCAGATCCGTAGGGTGCAACTGGTCTCTCTCATAGTCAGCGGCAATGTCTTCAAAGTTACTGAAGGTCCTGACATTTTATAAAATTTCATTTAGCAACTTACTTGTAGATAAACTGACCAAAGGGAACAGAACAATAAACTCAAAAGGTCTAGAAAAATAGTAAAAACTCACTTGTTACCGCCGAACTTTTCATCTCTCTCAACTGTGAACTCACTGAACCATGGTAGAATGATGTATTTGACGTATTCCAAGCATGGGTTACCTTCCACAATCTTCGGAAGGCAGAAAGCTTTCTTTCTTATCTTCCTATTAACTTCAGCCTAGAAGTTACGGTCATTAAAACACCATTCAATAACTATAAACTCCTCTCTGAATTTTTAAACTTAGTGTCGAACTAGCTACTTTACCTCGTCATCTTCCATGAAGATGGCAGATGAAGGATCACTCGTAGACATCTTTGTCTGCCCTTGTAGAAGACCAGGAAGCATATCTGAAATACATCAATACTTGAGATGATAACAAACATTTGAAAAAATACACATGAGAACAGAACAGATATGAGAAATTTTACGGTGAGACAGGATGACAGGTTTGTTCCCCCTCTCAGTCTCATCACAGTAGTCTCTTGCTAGCAAATTCACTGTTTGCTGATCCATCCCAAGCTGGCAAATATCTGCCTGCATAAAGTTAAAAAAAAGAAAAACGTTTCAACAACAGTTAAATGGATCAGAGCGCCATACTGAATGAGAGCGACAAAGTACCTCTAGGAACAAAGGGTCTGCACATTGCATACAAACGTACAGAACGTGAGCTGCACTGAGCTCATCTGTCTCACTATGACCCATAATAGGCATACACCTGATAGGAACAGAAACAAACTCATGAAGGTCCATCATCATTCATCGCCAATTCAGATAAAACGAAAACGTGTGTGTGTATACCGTTTTATTTTGGCGAGACTGTTTCTGCAGGCAATGTCCATCACAAGAGGCCAGTACTCATCTCCCCTAGCGTTAATCTCATCGGAAGACCATAGAAACTCCACATTCTCACCGTTCATCCCAGCAGCTTGAAATATCTCCTTGTAATATTCTCCAACAATCCTTATTTTCTTCAAATCTCCTCCAAACTTGTTGTTCATAAACGCAAACCAATCAGCGATCCAAATTTTGACTCGGCAGCCAGCAGATGTCAGTTTGTTCACGTTCATGATCTTCATCAGTCCCTGCCGAAGGATATAAATACTCTTAGATTTAAACGCGCTAGCAGAAGCAAAACAATATGAATTAGTTATAACTCACCTGAGCGATATGCATCTTTCCTGATGGTTCAAAACCGTCATAGCAGACCGGAGCAGCCTTCTTAGCCAGAAGGTCTCTCAGCTCATCATCGTTTATGCATTGCTCGCCGACGCTTTTAATCATATTGTATCTTCTTTCGACCTCCTCGCTTATCCTGAATCAATAGAGCGCTAATCCGATAAGCTAAGTGCTAATAACAACTGGAAGATTCATGTGGTTTAAACTAAAGAATGTGGCTTAATCTGAACACACTGGATCCTGTGAAAGATCATAGGAAAAAAAAAGGAAAGTAAACTTACTGTAACTTGGAGGCCAAGGAAGAAGCCTGAGTTGGTGGTGCATTATCTGAAGGAGCCGCCATCTCTGACGATGAAGCTGTTTCTGAAAATCAGATCACAAAAAATTGAGTCAAATATTGCTTTAGCCTCAAACACACACACTCTTTTGAACTCTATGCAGAGAGGAGTCAGAGAGAGAGAAGTAACAGCTTATTCACTAATCTATCCAATGCGATCTTATCTCTATTATCTCAATATATATATATATTGTTTACAAGCTCTATCGCCACCAACGGAACATCATCTACGCAAAGTTCGTACCGTTATCTAATAATAACAGAGAAACGAATTCTGAGAAAATAAAATAAAAGAGAGAAGTTGATTGTATGGCAAGAAAGACAAAAGAGCTATACCTATGAACCCCTCTGCGTTTGATTATCCTAGGTTTTTGTGTTCAGCTCTGAAATAAGAAACAGAGAAAATAACCCTTCGTTACGGATTTGAAAGAATAAAAACAAACCGAAAACCCGGTTTACTAGGTTTTTTCTTTGTGGTTTTTGACATTTTTTGTTTAGTCCGGTTTAATCGGACCGAACATTTTTTTTTGCATAGTCATGGTTCAGTTAGAAAATAATTCTCAAATACGGTTAGAAACGGAAGAGCTGCGCGTTGCCATCTGTATGATGGACTTGTCTCTAAAGTAGTCTCCCCATGTTTCATATATGTAACTTCTTTTGTTTTGTACCTACACGGAGCAGGGACGGTTATACCGCATCTCAACTTCAGCATCTCATGTACAGTCTTGGCACCACTCTTCAAGTTTGAAGAAGGTTTGGCTACATCTTGGTTGGTCCGTTTTGCTGAATACTAAGTAAATTGGTCAAGAAAGTGTTTACTTGTCATTGTTTCCTGTCTAAAAAAACCAGATATGAAAGACATGGAGATCCTTCAAACACTAGACCAACCAAATGACGATTAACAAACTCTCATCGATATGGGCCTTGATGCCATCACTGTCACCAACATAATACATTGATATACAATGTTTCTTTCTTAACTTTTTGCTCTCCTCTCCTTATACGTTTAGCTTGTAAGCTACTTGATGATCTTGGCTTGCATCAGAAAACTTTGTCGCAGAAGTGATATATACCAGTGATTGCAGGCAATACCAAGCACTAGTAGCACCTGAGGAAGGAACAAGTGGATCATTACAAGATTTCATGAGGTCTAAACTCTAAAAGAAGCGAATGACCTTACTGAAGATAGACTCTAGAACAGTACAACCTTGTTCATAATATATTTGATTTTACATTGGTTTTCATTTTCCTAAGACTTCTGAAGTTGCAAACATATTAACCGAAACTTTGATTGAACTATTGAACCCGAATTCTCTTGACACCATTCCACGAATTTTGTTAGTTTGCTTTAATTTTTTTTCTTGCGGTTGTTTGAAAGTATATAAAAAGTTTCCTTCCTTCATATACTATTTTTCTTAAACCATTCTTTGTTTTATCTTACAATCATCCAAAACTAGATGCACAACATCATTCCTTTCTTTGTCTTTGTAGTTCTTGGATGTAAGCAAAACATTTTTGGGTATAATAACTGAATATGTTTACTTTAGTATTTGATTGTGATGCAAAGAATCGAGAATCAACTGCCAATCAAACTTTGGAAAATCAAATATTACAAGAAAAGGAGCGATCTTGAGAAGACAAGCAACATCGAACTGGGAGAAAATATAACAAAATTTAGAAATATATTAATCAGCTGACAATTTTTTTTAGATATATGTATACCAATTTTTTTTTTGCAAACTTAATTAGAGAAAGTTCTACAAAATTTGTTAGTTTCCCTATGCTAATGCTTTTACTTTTCTTATTGTTTCCAATCTGCTTCCCACATGCATCATCGTAATATATATTTAACACACATAAAACATACACATATATATGTACTAAAATGACGCTTCAATGGCGCTCTGCTGGCGATGTTCAGTAAATAGATGATACCAAAAGGATCTCTTTGTAAATACTTATAAGTCTCAGTAGCCCTACATTGTAGCTTTGTATAAATACGTTTTACATACTTAATAATATACTTATTCAGCCAATCGTATATGGTATCAGAGCCTTGATAGACCTAATCAAGCGCCGCCTCTTTTCTTTTCAAAATTTTTTTCTAATCATGTCTGAAACCACAAACTCACCGGCCACAACCACTGAAACAATCGCTGTATCAGCCACTTAATCGATTCTCAATGTCAATATGACAAACGTAACCAAACTCACTGGTTCCAACTTTCTGATGTGGAGCAGACAGGTTCATGCTCTGCTTGATGGTTACGACTTGGCCGGCTACATTGAAGGCTCCATCGCCGTGCCCTCCGCAACGATTACATCTGATGACGATATCACAACCAACCCGGCTTACACTCTCTGGAAAAGACAGGATCGCCTGATTTACAGTTCCTTACTCGGTGCAATCACACCCACGATTCAACCCATCATGTCCACTGCGTCAACTGCATCAGAGATCTGGCAAACCCTCACCATGACTTATGCGAAACCAAGTAGAGCTCATGTCAAGCAGATTCGTCAACAGATTCAAAACTGGAAGAAAGGCAGTAAGTCTATCAATGAGTACTTTCAAGGACTTACAACACGATTTGATGAACTTGCCTTGCTTGGAAAGGCACTTGATCATGAGGATCAAATTGAGTTTGTACTGGATGGTCTTCCTGAAGAATACAAGACCATTGCTGACCAGATTGATGGCTGTGAAACTCCTCCTTCGTTGCCTGAGATTCATGAAAAACTTCTTAATCAAGAAGCAAAACTTCAGACCATCACTACTCCAGTGACACCAGCCCCTATTACAGCCAACTTCACTAATCACAGAGGCTCTTTCAATCAAAACTGTGGCAACCACAACAACAACAACTCGCGCCGTGGAGGCTACCGGGAACCAAACCTGGCAACAACAACAATTGGTCTCCTCACTACAGCAGAACAGCTCACGTGGTTATCATGGGAAGTGTCAAATTTGCAGTGTCTTCGGACACAGTACACCGGTGTCCTCAACTTCCTGGTGGTGGCTCCTCCAACTACACTCAAATGCCCTAACAGAACAATCCCTCCTGGCAGCCTTGAGCAAACGCAGCACAAGCCACACTTTACAATCCAAACGCCTGGCTCTTGGACAGTGGTGCGACGCACCATCTAACCTCCGATTTGAACAATCTTGCTTTACATCAGCCGTATGCTGGTGGTGATGAAGTCGTCATTGCAGACGGTTCAGGTTTGAAAATCACACATATTGGTTCTGCTTCTCTTCCTGCAGCTTCCAAATCACTTAAGCTTAAAGATATTCTATGTGTTCCAAGTGTAAACAAAAACTTGATTTCAGTTTACCGTCTTTGCAATGCTAATCAAGTTTCTGTGGAATTCTTTCCTGCATCTTTTCAGGTGAAGGATCTCAGCACGAGGGTCCGGTTTCTTCAAGGTCGCACAAAGAATGATTTGTATGAGTGGCCAGTGTCCCTTTCCCAGCCTTTAGCGTCCCATGCTTCTTACCCAGATACCAAAACCAGTTTAGCTCAATGGCACCAGAGAATTGGCCACCCATCCTCTTCTATTTTAAAAGCTGTTGCTTCTCAATTTTCATTACCATGTTTCAAAAACTCTTCTTCTGTTTCTCCTTGCAATGATTGTTTGCTTAATAAAACTCAACAACTTCCTTTTCATCAAAGTACAATTGTCTCTTCTCACCCTCTTGAATACATTTTTACAGATGTCTGGCAGTCTCCTATTTTGTCAACTCAAAACTTTCGATATTATCTTGTCCTAGTTGACCACTTCACTAGGTACACTTGGTTATTACCTCTCACTAAAAAGTCAGACGTCAAAGCCATTTTCGAAACCTTCAAACCCATTGCAGAAACAAAGTTCAACACAAAAATCTGTAATCTTTACTCTGATAATGGCGGAGAGTTCATTGCTCTGCACCAGTTTCTTGCAACCCACGGTATCTCTCACCTAACCACACCACCTCACACCCCACAACACAATGGCCTCTCCGAGCGTAAACACCGCCACGTTGTTGAAACTGGTCTCTCTCTTCTCTCAGCCGCTCATATGCCTCTCACATATTGGCCTTTTACCTTCGCCACAACTGTCTTTCTAATCAATCGTCTCCCCACGCTCATCATCTCTAATATCTCACCTTTTCAAAAAAAATTTTCACTCACCACCAAACTACCAGAAGCTTCGTACATTTGGTTGTCTCTGTTACCCTTGGCTTCGTCCTTATGCGCCAAACAAACTCCAAGACCGATCTCTCCCATGTATATTTGTTGGATACTCTTTGTCTCAAAGTGCTTATCAGTGCCTTGAACCCCTTTCTGGTCGTATATACATCTCTCGTCATGTACGATTCAATGAATCAGAGAAACCATTCCCTACCCTGACTAAGCCAAGTACCAGTAGCAATTCTGATCATCATGTCCCCTCTGATTCCCCACCTGTAACTGTTCTACCCTTCACACTGCCACTCGTACAATCTCCTCCAGCGACTGTGAACACCGAACCCACGAGCTGCGATTCAACACCCGTAGTGCCTTCGCCAACTGCAGTTGCAACACCAACACCAGCGACATCTTCTCAGTCTGAAACTGCACATGTCACTGCACTGCCTCCCTCTCTAGAACCACTTCCAGAGCCGACTGCCGCTCAGCCACAACCAATCGAACCTCGACATTCTATGACTACACGCTTAAAGAACAACATCATCAAACCAGTTGTTCGATACAACCTTACTGCCAATCTCCAAGCTGGTCCACACTGGATTCCTTCGACGTGGCAGCAGGCAATGAAACACAAGCACAGGCGTGATGCAATGTCAAGAGAATTTAACTCAACTACAGAGAACTGGACTTGGGATTTGGTTGTTGCGTCTGAAAACATGAATATTGTGGGTTGCCGTTGGGTGTTTACAATTAAGTATAACTCAGATGGTAGTATTGAGCGATACAAAGCTCGTATCGTCACCAAATGATATCATCAGCAACAAGGAGTTGATTATGAGGACACTTTTAGCCCGATAATTAAGTCGACAACCATCAGAATTGTTCTGGGCTTGGCTGTCAACAACGACTGGCCTGATAGACAAATAGAAGTCAATATTGCCTTTCTGCAGGGTCATCTAAAGGAGGAGGTCTTTATGTCACAGCCACCATTGTTCACGGATATGGATAGATCCGGTCATGTTTGTCGACTTCGCAAAGCCCTTTATGGCTTAAAACAAGCTCCTCGCGCTTGGTATTCTGAACTCAAAACCTATCTACTACAGTCTGGCTTCACCAACTCCTTGGCTGATACCTCTTTGTTTATCTACAAGAACCACTCGAAGTTTGTCTATGTTCTGGTGTATGTCGACGATATACTAGTTACTGGGAGTGATCAGACACTTTTCCAAGCCGTCATCACATCTCTCTCCAATCGATTCTCTATTAAAGACATGGGGAACCTTAGCTACTTTCTTGGCATAGAGACACCGAACATCGCACGGACTCCACTTGAAGCAAAGGAAATATATTGTTGATCTTCTTGTGAAGGCAAACATGCTGAATACGAAACCGGTGTCCACTCCACTTGCGACTTATCCCAAGCTCACGCTTCAATCGGGTTCACCACTCTCAGACCCGCAAGAATATCGCAGGATCGTCGGAAGTCTCCAATATCTAGCACTGACTCGTCCGGATGTCTCTTATGCTGTTAATAAACTGTCCCAATTCATGCATTGCCCGACCACAAATCATTGGCAGGCTGTAAGACGAGTTCTACGCTACCTCTCTGGAACTCTGAATCATGGTATCTACCTACAGAAACAGAAACTCCCAACTCTCCACGCCTTTTCTGATGCAGACTGGACTGGAGACTCTGATGATTTTGTGTCAACAAATGCCTACATCATCTTCCTTGGCTCTCAGCCTATCTCCTGGACTACGAAGAAGCAAAAAGGGGTTGCGCGATCTTCAACAGGATCTGAGTACAGGGCAGTCGCTAACATTGCATCAGAAATCAGATGGATCGCTTCTATCCTGCTCGAACTTGGCGTCCTGATTCCCACAGTTCCAACTGTGTACTGCGACAACATTGGAGCTACTTATCTTTGCGCCAATCCAGTGTTTCATACTCGAATGAAACATATAGCTATTGATTACCACTTCATACGCGGCCAGATACAGAATGGATTCCTTCGGGTTACTCATGTCTCGACGAAAGATCAATTAGCAAATGGCCTCACCAAACCACTTGCTCGAGCTCCTTTTCAGTTATCAAGGTCCAAGATTGGTGTTACTACAGCACCACCATCTTGAGGGGGCATGTTAAGTAAATAGATGATACCAAAAGGATCTCTTTGTAAATACTTATAAGTCTCAGTAGCCCTACATTGTAGCTTTGTATAAATATGTTTTACATACTTAATAATATACTTATTCAGCCAATCGTATAGGCGAAGCTTACTTGGAGATTTCTGAAACATCCTGACTCCCTGCTTGGCCAGACTCTCTTGGGCAAGTATTGCCACCATAATAACCTTCTCTCTTGCTCCTCGTCTAGCGCAATGTCACATGGTTGGGGAGGGGATCTTAGCGGGTAGAGAAGTCCTGAAGATGGGCCTGGGATGGGCAGTGGGGACTGGTAAGGACATCAATGTCTGGAACGAAAACTGGCTATCAACTGGTGAAATCTTGAGACCTATCGGCCCCCCAAACTTCAATAAGCAAAACCTCACAGTCCAAAACCTCCTACACCCGACAAATGGGGACTGGAATGTGACTGCTATACGATCTCATCTACCTTAGTATGAGGATACGATCAGACTTCTACAACCTAGCACCTTTAACATGAATGATGCCTTGGTTTGGTTGCCGGTGAAGTCTGGTGAGTATACCACTAAATCTGGTTATGCTCTGACAAAATTGCAAAACACTTGTCATGGAACAGAGCTTGTGCAGTCCCACTATAATTGGAGATCATGCGTTTGGAATATTGAGACATCTCCCAAGCTCAGACTCTTTATGTGGAGGCTATCGAACAAGGCGCTCTCGGTGGTGACACTTTGGTACGACGGGGCATTAATATCAATACGGAATGCAAACAGTGCGGTGAAAAGGAGACCGAGATTCATGCCTTCTTCCAATGCCCCTTATGCATTGATTATGCCAGCCCTTCACAAACCAGCTACCGCTACTGCAACGATTCATCAAATTCTCGAGGGCAGCAAAAGGATAATCAACCTTCCCCCTTCAGGTATTTATAAACCCTTACATCCATGGATCTTATGGAACCTATGGACTAGCAGGAACCAACTCCTCTTTGAAAACAAAAAATACTCTAAAGTGGAGGTTATCAATAAAGCGATTAAGGACATAAGAGAATGGAGCCAGGCACAAAACCTTTCCCCATCAAAAGTTTCACGCTGTTTTCATCCCCAACCGACTGATATCACCAACCCCTCGAGTCTGCTCTGTTTCACCGATGGAGCTTGGGATGCAAAGTCGAAGTATGGTGGCATGGGATGGATCTTCAAAGACTTGGGGGGATCGACCTTAGCGCAAGGTTCTGATGCAAGGAGCTTTGTCAGCTCGGCATTAATGGCTGAAGCACTAGCTTTGAAGTCAGCAATCTCATCGGCAATTCACTTGGGCTTCCTCAACTTGAGGTGCCTTTCAGACTCTCGTAGTCTCATCTCCTTGCTCACTACGGATTCATCTGTTATCTATCTCCAAGGGACCCTCCACGACATTCGCGCGTTGAGTAGTTCCCTTCTATCTATCTCTTTTGTTTTTACGCCTCGCTTGGCTAATGTATGTGCGGATGGCTTAGCCAAAACAGCTCTACTTTTGTTTGTAAGCTCTCCTCCTGCAGTGGAGTAACTATGTCTTTTAAATTAAGTAATGAAAGTATGTTTGATCAAAAAATATATATATATGTACTAAAATATTTATGTGCAACGTAAACTCTTAAGAACATGAGTTTGTGCGTATATATGTATGGTTGTGTGTGTAAGGTATATGCAATTACTATTTATTCAAAATTTACAAGACAAACTCCTCTTTAGTAATACTATGATTAATTCTCAATGCTCCCTCCGTATTTGGATGATTGATGTTTAAATATTACTTAATAGGTAAATATGTTAAACTATGTAATTTTTCCATGCTCATGCACGAATATAAATATTTCTAAAGTAAATATATTATAATAATTGATTGCTACTTACTTTTAATTTTAAATTAATTTATAATTTATATGCATCATTTATATTAATAATATTATATTACTTTAATTATACATATGATTATATATATGTTATATCTAATCGGTTTTGTTGTTTTTCAGTCGACTTAATTATCATTTGGGTAAATTGGATTGCATCTATGAATTCAACTGTAATATTTTTTATTTTATATATTAAAATTTTGATAAATTTCTTATTTGCATTTAGGTGGTTGTTGTCTTAGATATGTAAATATATTTTATGAAGATTATGTATAACTTAAGATATATTGTGCTTAGAATGAAATAAAAATAAGCAAACTAAAGTGTCTGATTCCAAATTACATAAATTAATATAACAAAATGATAATATTTTGAAATCTCATGCATATATAAAATTTTTTCAAAAAAACTAAATTGTAACAGTTGGTTAATGTTTTATTTTCATTTGAATATGTTTTGAGTTGTCATATGATTATATTTATAAAATAAATTACTATTCTTATAAAATTATATATTCTTATCGTAGTTAAATCTATGATTTTAGATATAAGTTGGATTAGTCGAATCACTCATGTTGTGAGTATATTGAGTTATATATATTCTTTCAAATTCAAAATGAAGTACAATTATTATTTTATTATAATTAAGTCAAATGTGCATGTATTTCGTAATATTTATCAAATTATATGTTGATGTTTTTTAAAAAAATATTAGAAAATAAAGCGATGATCAATAGGAAGTTACATGCGTAAGTAGCTGATACATTTTTGAAAGCTCATGAACACATATCAATATTTACAATAATTAAAATATTTTATAAATACTAAATAACTTTATGCCTTTGATTTATTGAATGAAAACTAAAATTTATTTTAAATAATCTTAAAAATGAGAATTCAGATTTGCTTTGGTATTTTGATTATGGTTCTATTAAGTTCCACAAACATAAAAACATAAAATTTAAAAACAAATTTAATATTAAGAAAAAAGAACTTTAATAATGATAAAATATAATATATGTACCTCATTAAACTATTTTGTAATTATTTGATGAAACAATGTTTATTTAAAAAAAAAATATTTTAGTTTTTTTTTAAAATTTCTCTTAAAAATAAGTAGTAAACAAAATTGTGATGTTATTTAAAAATAATATTATATAAGTGATGTTAGGAGTTTTCAAGGCTCCTAATCAAATGTTGTAGTATAAAATATTGTCGAACCAATCCTAGGTGATTCTAAAGCAAAAGGAATGCAAGTTCATGCTTAAGCTAACTGCAATCCGGTTTTAAAGATGGTATGAACTAAGAATTAATAAGCTAATGCAATAAAGTAATGATCTTTCTTTCTCAATATTAAGCAAGAGGACTCATGGGGCTAGGCATTTGATCTTGGGTGATGTAGATCCAATCTAAGGGTGGCAAACTATCAATCAAACACTTTCCTTATGCCTAGACACCAAGGTAAACAAGCTCTATCTCTAGATGAATTTTCTTTTGGTAAAGCAACTCAAGCATCTAATCTCTTAGGTTGAATGTTACTAAAGCAAACATGGAGAACAAGTCTAATAGCAATCTTAACTCCTTTACCAACTAATCTCTTAGGTAAAGCATGCTAAAAGCATTAAAGAGTTGGTTCAGGCATTTCATCATACACCGTGTGGGCAGGAAATGCCTAGAGATCTATTTTAGTATGATCAAGACTAAAATAACATTGAGAACCCTCAACAAGCATGGAAACAAATAAATCTAACACTAAACACCCTAGATCTTCTCTAATCACCTTAGCGCATGAATCCAAGATTAGTCTACTCACTAATAGACATGAATAACCCCAAAACCATGGATGATTCAAGGTTAAACATGATTAGAGAGCAAGATAATCACACAAACACAAAGAATATAGATGGAAAATGATTCAAGATCCAAATTTTCTATAAAGAGGTTTATGTGTTCTTAGAGAGAAAAGAAGATAATTTCCAACTTTGGGATTACAAGGGTATTTATACAATCCCTAGAAAATCTAATGTTTTCCATTAAAAAGTCTAAAAAGCCCTTAAAAATTGTTGAAAATCGACTAAGGATAAGTCTCGACTCGGGTAGAAATCGACGAATACAACCCTCGCTAGCTTCCCCGCGTCAGCCCGTCGTCGCGCCTTTGGTTTATGCGCACGGGTGCAACTCCCCGCGTTGGCTCGTCGTCGCACCTTCGGTTCATGCGCGCGGGTACAGCTCCCCGCATCGCTCACCCCGCGCTGGAGTTCTTCGTCGCTTTATCTTGATTCGGTGACACGGGTAGGTGAACCCGTGTTGATTTAACCCGCGTCATGATCGCCCAATACCGAACCAACTTCATTTTCCATCTCTTCTTGAACCACAATGCTTCTAAACACCTCCAATCACTCCATAGGACACTCCAACACCTAATAAGGACAATGCATGCAATATGGACTCTAAAGATGCCTAATTCCTAATCTATATGATCAAAATGTACAAGATATGAAGGCTAAAAACATGTAAATATGCAAGATATCAACTCCCCCACACTAGTCTTTTACTTGTCCTCAAGTAAACTTTTCAAAACACAAGGAGGAGAGATACAAAGATGGGAGCTTAGCCAAAAGAAACACTCAATGCACTCAACTTAACATCCTAAAGAAACATAGCAAATAGCATGAACAAACTCTCTTATTATACTCTAGCTTCTCTAGGCCTATAAATACTCTTATGTCTCTACACAAGATGCAATGCTTTTCAACCAACATGCTCTCTCCACAAACCCTCACATTGATTCACACACACACAAGGTGAATTCTCACAAGTGGGCACATGATCTCAATCATTTGGCTAAGTGATCAAATGGTCTAATATGGATGAACATGATGGTTCAATGCAATCATTTTAAGGTGGCAATCACTCAAGAATCAAGGAGCTTGATCATTATGCAAAATTTATCTAAGACTAGGAGCAATTCATGCATACATGGATCCATCCTCATCATTCTACCTCATTCCTAAATGATTACAAATTCTACACCGTTTTCATTCATCCCAAAACCCAAAATGAAAAACACTTACATCACTCACCCAATGAACAACATTCTTTTCTTAAGACTCAACCACTAAGGACCTCTTATTCACTTTTCACATTTCTAATCTTTAACACTTTTTATTATCCCTTCCCCACTATCTTATTGAATCTTTCTTTTTCTTTTTTTTTTTCCTTTTTTTTATAGAGGGGGAAGATCTCAAACAATACAATCAAGAGCTTTCTTATCTTTCTATTCTAGGTCCCTAGGGCTTTTCTTTCTCATGACAATCTTTTGTTCATCAATCTCAACTTTATCACTTCCCAAACCCAAGATATAAACCTTTAAGGAACAAAGACCCCACTGATCATCCTAGAAGCTAGCTCAAATGATGACCCTATGCTAGCAAGAGATGAGAACAAATCCATGTCGCTCCTAATACTCTCAAGATTTTGCACATGAAAAACTATCAAAAGAAGCCTCACTCATGCAAATCAATGTAGGCTTCAAAGAATGGCTAGGGTTCAAGGGTAAGGAAGTGCCATTTGGGTTAACAAAGAGTGGTACAATGGGGAAAGATAACTCAAATGTGTATGACACCCATGATCAAGTATGCAAATGCCATATGCAAGAGAGATTAAGTTCATTCAAGTCTAAGTTCAGGTTGGAGCTGGTTTCAAGAACAATGCCAATATCAAGCAAACAAACAAGTTTCAAGAAGAGTTTTCAAGGCTCAAAGCATGCAAGCTTTTCAAAAGATGCTTAAGCTGATATGTTTAACTAGGGTGTTAAATTCAAATTCAGTGCAAACAAGTGTTCTATACAAGGCAATATCAATCAGCTGCTCCATATGCAAGTGAATGCATCCAATATGCAAGTGAATGCATCCTATATGCTCTAGACTCAATCTTAAGAATGCAAGTGATGCAACTACATGATTCAAAATTTTCAATTTTTTTGGTTTTTCTATGCATATATGTATGTACAATGCAATGCATGAGACTCAAAATCATCAAAGCAAACATGATCAAATACTTGGTACCTCCCCCACACTTAAATTACACAGTCTCTCTGTGAGTAAGGGAGAGATACCCAAAGAAAAGCAATATACAAAGATAAACTGGTATGTACAAGATTAAGGTGAAGGAGTACCTCTGATGGAGTGTTGGAAAAGGCAGTGGTGTCTAGGGAGCAATGTCTGGCCGCTTTCCTCCTCAGCCCAAGGGTCTTAAAAACGAAGATCCTACTGATATGTACAGGGATAGTCATGGGACTTCCTCCCAAGTGAACTTGTTTTAAGTCTCTAGCTTGACTTTCCTTCCTTTGGTTAGTGAGAAGGAGGGTCCTTCCCAACTTCAAGAGTGATGGTGAGGACGTGGGAGAGAAGCTCTTGAAGCTTGATTGGATCATTCTGGAGCTGAGGAGTGATGATGGCCCTTGCATTTGAGAATGACTTAGACCTTCCCTTGCACTTGATTTTGTACTCAATGGCCCCATCCTTAAGCTTCATTGGGTGGAGAGTGAGAATGTGAGGAGTCTTATCAAGAGGTGGAGGATGAGGTTCTTTCACAATCTTCTTCTTGTCATAAGCAGCCTTTGTGGCTCTACTCACCTCCTTCTTTTTAGCACTTTCCAAGTGCTCATCACACATCTTTTTAGAGGAATCTCCAGTAAGACCTTCTTTCTCAATACCAACCCCTTCAGCCTTGGTCTTCTCAATGGAGGATGCTCAACAGGTGATTGTTCCACAATACTCAGCATTCATCTTTGGGGATTGTAGTGGATAGGAGACAGCTTTGTTCACATTTAGGAGTGTAAGCTTCTTGTTGGCAAAGTCTATGCAAGCTCCCACTGTTGTGAGGAATGGAGTGCCAAGGATCAATGGGACTCTCTTCTCAGTTGCCATCTTCAGAATAGTGAGATCTATAGGAATGGTGCATGCTCCAATCTTCAAAGGGAAGTCCTTGATGAGACCAATAGGGGTTGTAGAAGAGGAATTTCCAAACTGTAGGGAATATGTGTTTGGCTCCATGCTCTCAATCCCTAGACTCTTCATCATCTCCATTGAGATCACATTCACACTTGCACCAGAATCAACAAGAGCATCATCAAAAGTGAGCTTACCAAGGTAGCAAGACAAGGTGAATATCCCTTGAGACTCAAGCTTAGGGAGGGACTTTGGAGGGATTGGTGGATCAATCTTCAGAATGGAGATGTCCAAAAGCTCGGCCACTTCAGCTTGGTGGTCTAGAATGTCGTTGATGAGCATCATCTGGACATGAGCTTCACGCATACCCGAGATTTTTGGAAGCATGACCCCAACATCACTAAGATCTTTCCTGAACTAGAAGAGCACCTTCTTCTGAGCTTTGGTGAGAACTCTTTGGGGGAAAGGGAGCTTATCATAGGGTGATAGCTCAACCTCAGTGGCTTCCTCTAGCTTAACCTCTTTCAGCTTGTTGTCAGCTCTCTTCTCAACTTGTTTCTCAGCCTTGTGCTCATCTCTTTGCAGATTCGTTGCTTCAACCTTCCTGGTAGCGTCCTTCACAATCTGTGCTTCAGCTGTGGCCACAAAAAATCTCTCAACTTCCCCAAACTCAGTTTCAAATACCAGTCTTTCAATCTCATCTTCCTCTTTCTCATGATCACTCAGCTCAATCTCTGAAGAAGTAGTGGAGAAGACAACATTGCAAGACTCCTTGGGGTTCTTTTCTGGTTTTCCTGGTGGAGACCCCATTGGCTGCTTGGAGGATGAAGGCATAGAAGCAACTTGACTCTCCAAAGCCTTGAAGTGAGAGGTAAGTTGTAAGAACTTGTTGTTGAGGTCAGAGTAGTTCTAATCAATCTTTGTGTGGATGTTCTTGAACTCAAAAACCATTGTCTTCTCATTTTTTGCCTGAAATTCCAAGAGTTTCTTAAACATGGAGTCCACACTTGAATCTGGAGCTTGAGCTTGGTTAGAGCTTCCTTGAGTCTGAGGAGACTGGTTGCCTTGGTTGTTGAAACCTTGAGGATAATTCTGCTTGGCTTGGTAACCTCCTTGTTGGTTGTTGTAGAGTGGCCTTTGCTGGTAGTTGTTTTGGTACTGAAAGTTGGGTTCTTTCTTGTACCATGTGCCATTAGCATTGATGAAGCACAACTCCTCTTGGCCTTCTAAACCATCAACCTCATTGATCACTGGATATGCCTCTCGTTTCTGGTCACCAACAAAGTTCATCTTCTCCTGCTTAGCCTTTCTGCAAGAAGTAGATCCAACTTGGCTTGGAGAGACTTCACCTCTTTCCTGGTGTGCTGATCATCACCTCTGTTGCTTTTATCATACTCCTCACTGTAGACTGAGTCACTCTTAGCCATGTTCTCCACTAGCTCTTCTGCATCCTCTTCAGTTCTACCCAAGAAGAAACCATTGCTGGTTGTGTCTAATCTGCTCCTGAACTCTGGAAGAGCCCCTCTGTAGAAGGTACTGAGCAAACTCTCCTTGGTGAAGCCATGATGTGGGCATTGAGACCAATAGCCCTTAAACATCTCCCAAGCTTCACTAAAGCCCTCTAGGTTCTTCTGCTGAAAGCTAGAGATCTCATTCCTGATCTTGGCCGTCCTTGAGATAGAAAAGAACTTCTCTAGGAATGCCCTCTTGCACTCATTCCAAGTTGTGATAGAATCACTTGGAAGAGTCTTCTCCCATTGGTGTGCTTTGTCTCCCAAAGAAAAGGGGAACAGCTTGAGCTTGAAGGCATCTTCAGAAACACCATTGGTCTTGGACAAGCCACAATACTTATCAAACTTGTCCAAGTGATCAAATGGATCTTCAGCAGCAAGGCCATGATACTTGTTGTTTTTTATGGTGTTGAGCAGTCCTGACTTGATCCCAAAGTTGTTGTTCTCCACAGCTGGTGCTCTGATTCCCAACGTATGATCATGAATGTGAGGTTGATCATAGGCTCCAGTGGCTCTAGCTTGGCGCTGTGGCTTAAGGTTTGCAGCTCCTTGGGCCACTCCATCATGAGGCTCTGATTGTGCTCCATTTCAAACCCCAATCTCTGAAAGTGAGCCTGTTGCTCTTCTTCTCTTCTCTTTCTTGCTATCTCCCTCGCAAGTGCAACTATGTTTTAAACTCTTGAAACTAGGCTTGATGAACCTCTGCTCCTCAAGTTCATACACCTGAAATGCAAAGGGAGAGGAAGAAGGAGAATCAGTAACAAAATAAAAGAAAAATGACTTAGTCTCAAGCAAGTGACTAAATCCCAATGTCACAATCAACCTAGAACTTGGCAACGGCGCCAATTTGATGTTAGGAGTTTTCAAGGCTCTTAATCAAATATTGTAGTATAAAAGATTGTCGAACCAATCCTAGGTGATTCTAAAGCAAAGGGAATGCAAGTTCATGCTTAAGCTAAGTGCAATCCGGTTTTAAAGATGGTATGAACTAAGAATTAATAAGCTAATGCAATAAAATAATGATCTTTCTTTCTCAATATGAAGCAAGAGGACTCATGGGGCTAGGCATTTGATCTTGGGTGATGTAGATCCAATCTAAGGGTGGCAAGCTATCAATCAAACACTTTCCTTATGCCAGACACTAAGCTAAACAAGATCTATCTCTAGATGAATGTTCTTTTGGGAAAGCAACTCAAGCATCTAATCTCTTAGGTTGAATATTACTAAAGCAAACATGGAGAACAAGTCTAATAGCAATCTTAACTCATTTACCAACTAATCTCTTAGGTAAAGCAAGCTAAAAGCATTGAAGAGTTGGTTCAGACATTTCATCATACACCTTGTGGGCATGAAATGCCTAGAGATCTATTTTAGTATGATCAAGACTAAAATAACATTGAGAACCCTCAACAAGCATGAAAACAAATAAATCTAACACTAAACACCCTAGATCTTCTCTAATCACCCTAGCCCATGAATCCAAGATTAGTCTACTCACTAATAGACATGAATAACCCCAAAACCATGGATGATTCAAGATTAAACATAATTTTCAACTTTGGGATTACAAGGGTATTTATACAATCCCTAGAAAACCTAATGGTTTCCATTAAAAAGTCTAAAAAGCCCTTAAAAATTGTTGAAAATCGAGTAAGGATAAGTCTCGACTCGGGTAGAAATCAATGAATATAACCAACGCTAGCTTCCCAGCGTCAGCCCGCCGTCGCGCCTTCGTTTCATGCGCGCGGGTGCAACTCCCCGCGTCGCTCACCCCGCGTTGGCTCGTCGTCGCGCCTTCGGTTCATGTGCGCGGATACAGCTCCCTGCGCTGGAGTTCTTCGTCGCTTTATCTCGATTCGGTGACACGGGTAGGTGAACCCGTGTTGGTTTAACCCGCGTCATGATCGCCCAATACCGAACCAACTTCATTTCTCATCTCTTCTTGAACCACAATGCTTCTAAACACCTCCAATCACTCCATAGGACACTCCAACACCTAATAAGGACAACACATGCAATATGGACTCTAAAGATGCCTAATTCCTAATCTATATGATCAAAATGTACAAGATATGAAGGCTAAACACATGTAAATATGCAAGATATCAATAAGTAAAATATAATTTATCAATATTTTTTTGCTGTAATTGAAATATATTATAGCAACTAAATATATGAAAAATAAATAAAATATTTCAATATTACTAATTATAAATTATTTTTAGACAATTAAACATATATCAGTTTATGTTACTTAATTATTTTATGTAATCATCGAAGAAAATATATAGATATATAAAAATATTTTTATTACTTTGAATTTTTTTGTATTGTTTAAAATTATGTTTTAGTTAGTTATTTTATGTAATCATCTAAGAAAATATATAGATATATAAAAATATTTTTACTACTTTGAATTTTTTTTCATTGTTTAAAATTATGTTTTAAAAGAAGTAATATTTCTTTTTCTAATATCAAGATTATATGTGTAAATTTTTTTTAATGAAATCACATTATATAGAAAATTATAATTTTCATCTAAGAAAATATAGATATAAAGAAAGTATTTTATTATTTCAAAATTATATTTTATGTTATTTAAAAATATTTTTAAAATGTAATATTACTATTTTGTGACATTTCCTTTTTTTATTAAATCATATTATATATACATATATTTTCGTTTTTCAATTTTTTGTTTTAAACTTTATAAAAAAATTCCTTTTTTATTATATGTGTATATTTTCAGAATTTTTTTAAAAGGAAGCTAAATAAAAAAATAAATAATAGCATTTAAAATATAAATTAATTTATTAAGAGTATTAGTGTAATCAACCATCGTGAGAGTTAACGTGAGAGCGACACATAGGAAACTGAATTCTCAAATAATATTATAGAGATAATTGAAAAACTAGTAAATTGATGCGTTAGAAAGCATTTTAAAATTTGAATAATACTTACATCTATCTATTTATTTATTTTTTTGAAAGAATTTTAAATTTATTCACTTCAAAAACCTCTGTACAAGCTACTGCTATTTCTTTTTATCTACAAGTTGGACAAAAATTTTTGGATTTTAGAGTGGAATTTGAAAGAAACCGAAGTTCATCTCCTCCCAAACCAGATTGCCATAGCCTTCTCATGCTTACTCCCTACTACTCTTCTGAAAGATGAAATTATGTTCCGAACCAACTTGTCCAGATAGAGGATCATCAGATTACCGGGCTTTGGAGACTCCCCAGCTCGACGAGCATTCCTCTCAGACCAAATAGCATAGACCACTGCTTGGAAGCAATATCTGAACAGAAAGCTCAAGGTTCACCCCTGCAGCCCCATCACCAGCTTTTGAATCATAGGAATCCATTGATTCGGACAGCCAGGACCAGCTAAGTCTTTTATGGTTCCTCTCCAAACCTCTGCAGAATAGGAGCATTCAAAAAACAAGTGTTCTCTGGTTTCGACCGCCGAGTTACATAGCCAGCAAGATGAAACAGCTTGAGGATGCCACTTGAGAATCCGATCTCCAGTCGACAATCTATTATGCATCTATCTGTATTTATGTAGACACTATTTAAATTTGTGTTCTGTTCATATAGAACAAATTGGTCGTCCGTCGCACACCCCTCTGCATTTGTGCGGCTTGTGCATTACCAACTTACGTTTTGCACTGTTATCATTTAAACCCACGAAAAACATTGATCTAGTACTGTTACACCAAAAAAAACATTGATCTAGCGCTAATCTTTCCAAATATTGTTGGCTCATGGATATCTCATGCTATATTGACTGAAATATTGATTGATGTCAAAGAAGATATATTGATTGAAATAAAAATAACAATCAAGCATTATTTATACGCAATTTAAAAATTGCAAACATGAAGTAAGATGTGATATGATTTAGTTTTGATACATACACGTAAGATTTAATTTTTTATTTTATTAGAAAAAAGTGAAAAAAGCAAAGATAATTTGGAGTTGGCAGTGAGTGAGATGGAACATCACATGCACTTATGCTCTCTCTTGTCCCTTTCCTCTTGGAGCTTTCATTTCTCGAAAACCTTATCTCAGTTTTTTCTTTGTGACTCTACGCTAGCCCCACTTCTTATTTAATTCCTAAAGTTTCTATTCATGACATTTGTGATGTGATGATTTGAATTCCCGTGCTCACATAGTCACATTGCCAAAGACTATCGTAGCTGCCAAAACCGCGGTCTGATTTTGTGACGTCAAATAATATGGAAAAACTCCTATTCGATAATCATTTGGTTTAAAACCTTAGATATTTTGATTTTAAAGAACTATATATGTTTACTTCTTATCGTATTGTGCATTGCTGAATGTATTATCTCTAAATATTTTACAATCTCTTGAATTATTACTAACATCTCAAAAGGTGCAACTAGTACTATTATAGGGAGAGATATCCAAATTGACGCGTATAAACTATAGTGAGTTTGTATGATAGATGCGTATAAAATATGTTGGAATTTATATAAATCAAAATAAAAAGTTGGAAGTGGGATTAATAGGGTGGCGTGGGTCTAGGGATTCTCTCCAATTCCACAATATGCAAAAGAGTGTCACTTATCGTGATGAGTGATGTTCCTTGATTCCTCTGAAAGATCCACCTGTTACATTCTCCTTTATTGTCTCTATCTTTTACTTCTTAATTTTTGGTGTATATACACTTTAATTTAGTGTAAGTTAATATTACCTGCGTCAGTACACCACGTTGGAACTTTGATTGTCTGGTTGGATCCTAGTTGTCGAATCGGGTATATATTAGATCCATCGAATACTTTATGTATCTAATATTCAACTGTTTTCTCATCTAATTTTCTTTGCTAAATTCATGAGCTACTCAACAAAGCTTTCTCTTCGTATTTATATATTTTACACGATGAAAGTAACTTTTCTAGTTAATTTAGATACAAAATATTTTTGAAATCAACAATATAAAAATGTCTAAAAAAAATAATCGCCTATATTTTTTACTAATGTTTTTGAATTTATAAAATATGAAACCTTTTTCATCAAAAGTCGTTTAAGGAAACTCATCATGTTATTTTCCTACCGGAACTGGTGTTTAATATGTTGATTTATATGATGTATTTTAGTATAATAAGCCAGTGCAAGGACCATTTTTAGTACAAATGTATCTTGAACATCTCTGTAGCAAATCTTAATTATATATAGAGCAAGTACTTGGGTGTTTCAAAAAAAAAATATAGAGTAAGTACAAGTACAGGAAACCCTAGTGATATTGATATAGATAAAGTTAATGAATAGTGGCACAAACAACGATATTACAAATAAATATAAAATAAGGAGCTTAAAACATCTGTCAAGAATCTTTGTGCTTCAATCTATGAAAGTTAAAACAGTAATAATAGCTTCAGTAGCCAACATCTCTTTGTCTGTACACTGCTGGCTTCAGAAGGATTCTCTTTTAAAGAAGTGAAGAAACAGAGAAAGAAAACAAAATCAAAAGAGCTTAATCAAGAAAGATATGTTTGGCAACTGTGACCAGAAGAACAAGATGCCTATCATCAGCTATCCCAATACCAATCCACTGGTTTCTCACTCTCTCTCTCTCTCTCTCTCTCTCTCTCTTCCCTTTTGCATTTGCATTTTATCTCTCTAAATAATATGACCCATTTATATTTTGTTTCTTAGCTCTTGGATCGAATAATATCCATTTGTCCTCTCTCTGTTCTTTTGCCTTTAGTTAAACCACACCATGTAAGCTTCCCTTCTTTCCCTCTCTTCTCAGGCTAGTATGCAGAGCAAGAACACGATCGTGGCTCCGTCTCATCAGCAGCAACAACAACAGCCACCGCAACTTAAGTGCCCTCGTTGCGATTCATCAAACACAAAGTTTTGTTATTACAACAACTACAGCCTCTCTCAGCCACGGTACTTTTGTAAGGCTTGCAAGAGGTATTGGACACAAGGTGGGACCCTCCGGAACGTTCCCGTAGGCGGTAGCTACCGGAAGAACAAACGTGTGAAGCGACCAGCAACCACAACCGTTGCCTCCACGGCCTCGACGACGACTTCTTCATCCCCTAATCAGATCTCCCAATTCTCATCCGTGAATCATCATCCTTTGTTCTACGGTTTATCAGATCATGTGAGCAGTTGTAATAACCTTCCAATGATGGTTCCTAGCCGTTTCAGTGATTCTTCAAAGACTTCTTCATCAAGTGGTTTAGAGAGTGAGTTTATCTCATCTGGTTTTAGTGGTCTTGGCGCTCTTGGATTAGGGCTTCCATATTATTTGAATCACGACCACACCATTAATGGTAGCTTCCTCAACAACTCTACAACAAACAAACCATTTCTTCTCTCGGGTCTATTTGGATCATCGGTATCTTCATCTTCCTCTACTCTTCTCCAGCATCCACACAAAACCATTAACAATGGTGGTGAGATGATGGGACAGTCACATATCCGAACCCTAGCACCACTTTCACATGTTGGAGGTAACACTGACGATATGAACAAAGAAGGGAAGCTTGATCAGATCTCAGGGAATATTAATGGGTTCATGTCATCATCATCTTTAAACCCTTCAAACTACAACAACATATGGAATAATGCATCGTCAATGGAGCGTCTCTTGATCTCACAAATAATGACGTTGGATCCTTCCTTACCTCCTTGATATAAAGCAAAAGTTGTAGGATCTATATATATAACTAGTTAGGGTTTCATCTTCATCACTTTTTTTTTCTTTTTCTATTTTGAGATGAGAGAAGAAGCTTGGATCAGAGAGATAAAATCAGGGGCAGTGTTGATCTTGGCTAAAGCTCCCTCGGATCCTCTTCATCTCACCATCTACATCATCTTCCTTCAAGTTGCTCAAGAAAACAAAAGAGGCTCAGGATTGGTTCAAGGGTTACTATGTTCGACTTTTAAGTTCACTCAAGGTAAATTATTAGTGTATGTTCATACTATGGTCCTGAATTTCATCATCTTTGTCCATATGTAATTCTAAGGTCCACCACATGGACTGATGTTTCTTTTCATTGGGACTGGGAGGGTATATTTGGGTTGAGTTTCTCATGAGGTCCGAGAACTCGATAGTTTTTTTTTTTTTTTTAACTTTTATATATTTTGTAGTTTCACATTTCTTCTTTGGTTTGGCTTTCATTGGATATACAAACAGAGGGAGGGGTGTGGTTTGTGTTTTTATAACTTTTGTTATTCATGTATGAGTTATGTTATTATATGGTTCTTTTGGATACACGTGACATGTTTATGTATATTATATATATATATAATCACGATAGACACGGGACGAACATACATGTGGATGATTTTTTCAAAAGAATAATGTCATTTTGTTTTTTTTTTGACGAAATAATGTCATTTTGTTGGAGAAAAGAAATGGGAGATTCATGAATACGAGAAAATTCGCAGAAACACTATCAATGGATACAAGTATAAGTCGAGACATATATACAACATATATATGTACTGCATGTACTTGTGTATATTAAAACCGACAAAGAGAACAAACATGATACTAAAATTGTTTAATTAACAAAAGAAGTGTAAAAATAGTAGTGATACAAAATGTAATTTTTTTATTTAATAGTAACTAAAAGTAATTATTTGATAGTAATTTAATTTTTATGAAATTCTAAACAAAAGAATGTTGTAATAGAGCATATGATAGTAATTTTCCTTTTATGAAAGTCAGCTACAAAAAAAAGTAGTTTTCCTTTTCTAAAATCCTAAACAAAAATAATGTGAAAGAGTATTTGATAGTATATTTCTTTAGTTTTAAATAAAATAGAGATTTATAAAATAAAATATTTTCTTTTTAAAAAACAATTCCAAACAAAAATAAAATTTTAATAACTTATTGAATTGTAGTTTAAAAAAAAACAATTATGACAAGTTTGATTCTAGAACTCTTTAATTAGCAAAAATAAAAAAATTAGGATGTTGTGAAGATTGGTCGTTATATGTGTTTGGTCATACTAAAATAAAACACATGTTTGATATATATTTTTATATTGGTCATAAAAATTTTAATTATTATTATTGTCATCATAAATGATTTTTATATGTGTTTTGTCAAAAACAAGTTAAGCTTCGGCATCATCTTATTACAATTTTCTTTTGTTTTTACTATATAGTATTTTTTTTCTAATTCATTTTAGTTAACATGTTATTATGAAAATATATCACTAAGAAATAACAAACTTGGAAAATTATTTAACATTGGATATGTTTAATAAAACATTAAGTTAGTACATAAAGTTATAATGTTGTCGTTGATTCTATTGGCTTTATTTAGCTTCCAAATTTTGTTTTCATTCTAATTTTTACCTCGGGTTGGGTTCGGTACAAATTTCTAGGTATGTGTCTTTGATCTAGCCTTAAATACAAAATTGATAACAATTCACCTCTACACCATAATCATAAAATACAAATATTAGTTGAATTTATATGTGAAAATGAGTTTAATTTTTTAAAAAAAATATCACACAACATATGCAAAAACAATCTTAAAACTATAATAAAATGATTGATTCTTTTTATGTTTTTTATTAAATTAAAACATTAAACAAAACACGTGCAACACACGGACTCATATCTATATCTAGTAATAAATAAAAACAAGGAGAAAAGAATAACATGAAGTTTATGTCACCATAAAAATAAGTTCACGGTCCAAATTAGTTCACACTTCACACTAAAGGGCTAATGAATAAGACCCATAAATATATAACAAGACCTTTGGATTGTTTATGTAATTATGTGTACATTTATATTTTACTTAGTCAACCTAATGATTAGATTATTTCGAAGTAAAGATTTCTTCGCTTGCTATTTTCTACCTTAAGATTATTTCGAGTATTTATTATATTGACCCAAAGGCCAAAGGTCACATTATCTAAACACCATTGATAGGACTTTTAGTCGCCACATGTATAATTTAATTCGAGACTAGCCATAGACAAGGAAAATCTGCTAATTCATATATCAACAGATGAACGCGGTCTCGATCAGTATATACACTGATGATATGTGCTAAAACATACATCAATACAGATTTATTTTAAATTTCATACACGAACTAATAAAAATAGGCTAAATCATACATTAACCTCTTTTCTGTTAGTCAAATGATTTCTATTACGATTTAAAATATTAATTATTAAAAATTTGTTTTGTCAATTAAGTTGAAGTGGGGGTTTGAACCCATGACAAATCATTGAATATTGAGTTGCTCAACCACTGCGACAAAATAACTGCCTGTTTATATTTCATATGGTTTGAAATATATCTTTAGGAAATATTTAAAGGAACGATTAGATACACTCCTTGCGTCACAAGCCTGTGATGCTCCTCGTGGCGGACCTTTATAAGGTGCATGAACGATCTACCAGCTGTGATGATTGCGGTTTTCTGAAGGATTTCGCCGAGAAGAATCATTGTAAGACCGAAGTTGCTGATCCACTAGTGATGTTTTAGGTTCGGAAACATAGTGATCGTGATTAGGTACTCGAAGAGTGAGACTAGCATTGCGAAAGCGTAGTGTTTGGTGATTAAGAGTGAGCTTAGAGTTACTCTCGATGGTCCGTGAATGGTTCTGGCGAGAATGTATTCCGATGTGTGGAAGAAGATTATCGCCATGAACATTTGTGTTAACTGCCTGAGTGCAGTGTCGGTAAAGATTTTTGTTAGATTCGGGTTTAATTATGGACTTCCAACTTAAAACTAATTGGTGATTAGTGGATTGACCATAACCCTTTATATATTATTTAATGTCCCTTAGAATTCCCGATGTAGGATATACTTAATACCCCTCCTCGAGATGATGGCTCTTATCGGCCAGAAATCTTGGAACTTTAGGACATTTATACTCGGTCGAGCGAGTTTAACACAAACTTTATACCCGGTTAGAAGGGTTAATCACGACCTTTATACCCGGTCATAAGGGTTAATTTTAATTTTTAATTAGGAGTTTAGGGTATTTAGGATCTAGGCTTTGATACCATGTTAGATTCGGGTTTATTGTGGGCTTCCAACTTAAAATCAATTGGTAATTAGTGGATTGGTCATAACCTTTTATATATTACTTAATGTCTCTTAGAATTCTCAATGTGGGATATATATCCCTAATAATCTTTGTCATTGATTCTTTACGAAGCTTAACTAAGATCTGAAAAAAAAACACGAGTTACAGACCATAGAAGATGTTATTGAGTCCTATGAAGTAAGTAAAGCCAAAGATGGAAAGCATTCAAGTATCCAAACTCTCACTTGACTAAAGATATCTTTAAGCCAAAATCTCAAGAACATCTCAATCAATGGAACAAAAGCCTCAAAAGTGAGGAAACTTTAACTCACCAAAGATTAAAAATGATAACTTTCCGACAGAGAAGCAAAAGTAGAAAGGAGAATATCAAAGTTAAATATTTATTAGGGATATATTTCAAACCAGAGAGAATATAAACAATCAGTTACTTTGTCGCAGTGGTTGAGCAACGTAATTTACAATTTTTTTTTATAATTAATATTTTAAATTGTAATAGGCAGCGAGGCAGACACGTAAGCTTCCGTTAATGACATGTCATCTTTTATAAACGTTTGACTAACGGAAAATAGGTCAATGTATGATTTATCATATTTTTATTAGTTAGTGCATAAAATTTAAAATAAATCTATATTGATCTATGAATTGACCATTTTCTCCCATAGACAACGATGCTCATTACAAGTGTGGAAAAAAAAAGCTATAGCAACAACAAAACAAAAAAGAGGTCCAAAACTACAAGTACAACACAAGTTAGTGTCCTTCAGAACTAAATAGTCATCCTTTATATACTAAAATGCAAGTCACTTGGCGAATCAGAACTAGACATGTGGCAAAATTGTAAAAAAAACCAGTTAAATGAAATAATGGAAGAATTCGAACAGTAACACAAATGTAAAAATCAAAAGTAAAAATGAAAACTATAACCAACAAAAGAAAATCTAACGATTTAAACTGAAAAAACCCTAAATTCTCTCAGATCACTACCTCCACGTTGAAAGGAAAATCGTGGCATCTATATAACTGTTTCGTGGCATCTATATAACTGTTTTATTTTTTTCTGTATAATTCTAGACAACTAATTTGCTTCTTTTGGGTGTACTTCATCACTTTCACTTTTTGCAGGGGGCTTTTAAATGGAGCAACAGAATAGAAAATCATAGCATTGTCAAACAACAATTGAAGTAATAATAAGTATATAAGACTGTTATATAAGGTATTTTAAAGGTAGATAATAATATTTTCCTTTTATTTGACAAACAACAGAAAGATTGAGTATTTACATATTTGTTTTTTTTCAATGGCTTATTCCTAGGAAGACAAGAAGGCAGTGGACGTGAGAATTTTGATATTTTTCTTTGAGTTATTTTTTGGTTCACCTCTAGGTTCACTAACCAATAAGATTTTATTATTTAAAATTTGATATCTTTTAGAAGATGAAACAAAATATTGTCAAGTTATATTATGTTTTTACATAAAAAAGTAAAAGAAAAAGAAAAAAAATAATAGTTACAGAAAAAAGAATTAAAAAAATATTTTTATCAAAACACTAAACCCTAAATCCTAATTCCTAAACCCTAAACCCTTGGATAAACCCTAAACCCCAGGATAAATCATAAACTCTAAATAAAAAACACTAAACACTAAAACTCTAAACCCTAAATCCTAAACCTTGAGTGTTTTTGATTTAGTGTTTAGGATTTATCCAAGGGTTTAGGATTTACCCAAGGGTTTAGGGTTTAGGGATTAGGATTTAGGGTTTAGTGTTTTGATGAACACATTAAAAAAAAAAAAATTTTGTAATTAGTAGTATTTTTTATTTATTTATTTTTATCTTTTAATTTTAAAAACATAATATAATTTGACAATATTTTGTTTCTTTTTTTAAAAGATATCGAATATGAAATAACACAATCATATTAGTAACTAAGAATAACACTTTTTCTTTCAGTTAACTATGGTAAACTTTCAATGTTTTGAGTTTTTTTCAATGAGAAGTTTTGATTTATTATGTTTATTAAAAGCCAAAAGAAAGGTTACGTCATTTTCTTACTACTGAGAAATGTGAAGACGACGACATTGCTAATCATAACTATAAGTTTTTACAATTTACTGTATACATTATCAAACATCTATAATTTATGGCTTTATGAAAAATATCAGGCTTCTTTGTTATGTTGACTTTGTCATTTCTACATGTTAGTTTTGTTAATCAATTTGCATCATACATTTTCAATTTTTCATGTTATATAGTGGTAGGATACGTGTGAATTTTAAAAATTCTGCTTTTATTGGATTTGAAGATGAAGATAATTTATATTATTAAAAGAAAAATACACTTATAAATTAACTCTTAAAACTTCAATTTATTTACGCCACAATGTCACTGAAGTAATAACTAATTGTCATAAACCAAATGATGATCGACCATGGACCAACCCGTACTGCAGGCTCAATCCGGGACATGATAAAGACAACCAGAGACTATGTGTTTATCTAGTATATATTCCATGTATATATGTAACATAGTGTTTATCCTTATCCTTATCTTGTTAGGATAAACATGACCTTATGACGGTCTAATACCTTGTATATATATGGACCTTCTGGTCGACAGTAATGATAACATAAGTATTTCCCCAACACTTCATTTACAACACGTTATCAGCACGACATTGCTCTCATAAACCCTAACCCTAAAAACCAGAAATAAATCCGAGCAGTAAAAACCCTAATTCCCGACAAACTTCAAACAGCTCTATCCCTCAACTCCGGTGGATCCAGACGACGAGCCAGATACCAAATTAAAGCTCTTGACGAGACGAAGCCAACGCCGCTAACCCCGCATCAATCGGAGTTCGGACGCGCCCCCACGCTCAGCTACAATACAGGCATAAATTTTGTTCCAGAAACCAAAATCTCTCTCAGCCATATACCAGTCTCCTATTCCAACAAGCAGCAACAAAAACAATAATTCCGAGCAATCCATCAGCTAACCAGGAAGATCTCTAACTGATAGACCGATCAACCCATCAAAAAATTTCAGGTATCATCGAAAACTCATCTAAAACCCATAAAGTATTAAATACCCTCATCCGCAGCCATGTAGGTATATTTAGCAACATGTTTCTGCAAATAAAACCAGAAACCATAAACTCTTTAAAATCTCGAACCTGAACTTGTTTTGAACATGTTCTTAATCTGAAACTGATTTTAAAATTGTTTAAAACTTTTCCTGATGATAGTTTCACATTAGAACTGTTTAGGATTTAAAGTTAAACATTTTTTTTAAAAATCTGACTCCTATATGTTGAAAGAAACCAACTGTTACTTGCTTAAACTTATCATTATTGTCCTGTTTAATGTTCTTATCTGATCTGAATCAACTAGAACTGTTAAGGACTGCATGTTATATAATTTTTTTTGAAAATCTAATCATGATTTCATAAATTAACCCGAGGTTTTACTTCCTGTTTTTGTCTGAGAAATTTGTTTTCCTGATGATTGATAACGACTAGACCTTGATTAGGATTGAAAAAAATATTTTTTTTAATATTTAAAATCAAAATATCAGAGATATATCTGAGAAAATATATTTATTTTTAAATCGAAAAGTATATAATAAATTGCTTGAATAAATCAAATCTTCCTGATTTTTTTTTTAAGTTACAATAATTTCTGATTTGATTATTTTTCAAAAAAAAAAATAATAATAAATATATGGTATATTTTTCGAAAACCCTAACATGATTTAATGATTGAATTGGTTTGCTTGATTGCATATTGTTTGCATACTAATATTGCATACTAAACATGAAATCTCGACTGTTAGGGATATAATCATTCATAGTTTTCAAGCAATCTGATCTGAACTAAAAAAAAAATCATTATACTAAATGATCCGATCCAATGGGATGAAGAAAATATGAAACATTTTCCTGATCATCTAAGATAGAATCCCTAAAGGCCTTGAAACCTTGTGTTTGAAATAAGAGGACCTTAAATCTGAAAAATACATTGATCCACACCTTAAACCGTATGGTTTTAAGAAAATGCATCATTTAGAAATTTTTTTTCTTTTGGTCCGTGTGTGGCATTGATATGAAGCATGAAAAATTTCAAAAAGATTACTTGATTAAGACCTGTTTTGAATAATGATTTCAGATGTCGAGTTTCATACCCTCAGATTACAAAGCCCTTGATCTCTCTGGAGATAATTATCTTGATTGGGCTATAAACACTTCAGCCGTCTTGAAGTCTAGAGGACTTGGGAAGTGCATCAAGTATGGCAATGACACCCTTGCGTGTGAAAGACACAGAGCCATAATGATTATGCGACACCATCTCTGTGAGGACCTAAGAGACGAGTTTGGATATGTTAATGATCCTCATAATCTCTGGTCATTTTTGAATTCTAGATTCTGTGAGCCATTGTTGCACGAATCCAAAAAAAAATGGGAAGCTCTAAGGTTCCAGGATTATGAATCCGTGGACAATTATCACTCTGATCTTATGAGAATCACCTATAGTCTTAGACTATGTGGTGAATTGGTAACAAACGAGGATTTGTTAAACAAAACTCGTGACACATTCCATTCAGAGGAAGTGTTGTTATCACATCAGGCCAAAGGTTTCACCACCTATTATGACCTGTTCTCATATTTATTAGACATTGAGCAAAAGAAGCAGAAAAGGATGGATAACATCAGACGGTTTAATGACATCATGGAGATATATTATGAAGTACTAGACAGTGAGATGAAAATCCCTGAAGCTAATAAAGCCACATTTGATAAGAAGAGATCTGAGGAGGATTCCGAGTGGACACTCATGGACCATGAGGTCGGATTATACATTGAATAATTTTCCGACATTCTGATTTTATGTTTTCATATCTGATTTGATTTATTTGTTATTCATTTATGTTATTGAAATAATAAAAACGATTTTGTTTTTATATATTATCTTGCTTGGTCTTGCTTGATGATTCTTGATTAAATAACAAATAAAACCTTAATAAAAGGATAATCAGTCCACTGATAGTTGATTTCATGCATGGTTTAACTTTACCTTGATTGTATAGGTTTAACTTTACCTTCCTGCAATCACATAAAATCAATTGTTGGGTGTAGACTAATGAGTCAGTTCACTGATAGATTGATTTCTCGCATAGATTTAACTTCATCTTGATTGTATAGGTTCAACTTTACCTTCCTACAATCACTTGAAATCAATTAATTGGTACTGACAATGGCAAAAGACACGACATTATTCAGACCCATTGAGTTATAAAGATTTATAACATTCTACATTGAACCAGTGAGCAAAGAAAATACGATTCCTTTCAGATTTTTGAAAAATCGCCTAAAAGCATTATGAATGCCTATACCCATATTTTCTACTGATTTATTCTATGCTAAGGATCAGTATGAAAGAGGCATAAAGCCATGGTAACCAGTATGGTTCACCACGAAATAAACACTTATGGCATGACCAGATTAGCCATCTTGATCCAAAACATGATGAAAAATTAATTAAGGCACAAAAGTGATCCCATAAAATCTCACAATGTGTTATAAGTACACAAAAGGGAAAATCACTAAAATAATTAAGGCTCCACTGTCCTAAGCACTACGAAATTATGAGTATGTTCATGAGGGGGAGAGAGGACTAAAACCCACAGTCCATGATCATATCATAAATTCGGATTCCATGGTTTACAACCATAATATACACGGCTGGAAAGCTTTAAAGCCCTCACTAATGGTACATCACCCACGTCCAGCCTAAAGCTTAAGGACATTATGTATATAAATATTGATTTACATCAGGCCATACATGTAAGCATAGACATTCCCACCTCTGAATGATTAAGGGTCATAAACCAGACATATACACAAACCATCTTAAGAAAATACGAATATTCCACCACATATATGTGTGCCATTTAAGATGGAACCTCAGATGAGGATTGGGAATATATATTAGATAAATAAGACTTCCTCCACGAAACTATAATGTATCTTGTGCCAAACATGGATGATTTAATCAAGTGGCCAAGAACACAGATTACAAAAGATAGTAATCTGATTATCCAACTTTGAAAGGAGAAAGTTATCAGGCTGATAAAGAGTAAAGAGTAAAAGAGAAATATAATGGTATCAACCATAGTTGTCTTGGCAAGATCCTCAGACCAAAGATTATGATCTAGACGTTCTAAAAGAATATGATCAAAAGATATAAAAGCTAGCAGAAATATATGCCAGACACACTGACCCGAAAAGAAAAAATGACTATGTCATACCAGCTTAAGCACCACGAATTAGATGTCTAAGAGACACAATCAAGTTGCTACAATGTCTATTAGAGATAGACAAATAAGTTCCAAATAATAAGGAACCTCGGAAAGTAATGAAAGGTGCTCAGAATCGTACAAATCCGAGTTCATAAGAGAAACCAGTTCAGACAGAGAAATAAGGTTGCGCAACCACACATCTAAGGTACCAGACCATGTAGTTTGGGACGCCAAACTGCAAGGTATAAAGGTCTTGGATAATAAGATCTCAAAATCTAATTAGATCATGTCTGGAACAGTATGAAACTAAAGATAAAGAGTGTTAACACCAAAGATGTATTTACATACATAAGAGCTCATAAAAGATTGTAGTACTTGGGATTTGAAGGATATAACCTGAGGATCATGAACCCACGTAGAGTACTCATAAAACCTATATAGGGACGTGGGGTGTTCAAAGAATTCAAAGTAATTATAAGACAGATGGGCGTAGTAACCATGTACATACAGAAAAGCCATCTAAGAAAGAAACCAGTGAATGGATCTTGTGAGATAAGAAATTCCGTGAGATTAAAGGACATGACCACATGGTATAGTGTGTCCATGTTCCTTCTAAATAACGTTCAAGTATAGCTTGATTACACAAGGATACTCACAAGGACCAAGAACAATTTATAAAGAGATATGCTCCTATATGGTGGATGCTACTACAGAAAATCAAGTTTGATTTTGTCTGGATATTTACTAAAGAAATAATGGTGTAGTAAGCAGCAAATGGATCACTGGATAAAGGTATCAACGTACCATAGAAATATGAGAAAGAAATTCTCATAGAACAAGCTTTGTTCCTAAGTTGTTTATGGATTGTAATATACAGCAGCTGTAAGTAATATGAAAGACTAAGTATTTATTTAGTGCAGTCAGTCCATACAGAAAATATTATAATTCCTTGTGATCATAATAAAGACCAACTGAGAGAAAAAAGGTTTAATGGTTCAAAGGTTCAATAATACAAGTTATCGATTGATTAAACAGGCTATGTTTTACATATGGAAAGTCTGTAGAAAAATCATAGCCGTGTGTGTGTGTGATTAAGTCAGCACGTCTAAGTGAGAACCATAAACCAGGATAGTGACCAGAAGGATGTCTGGTCGTGGCTTAATGATTATAAGCATTGCTAAAGCAAGAAAAGATCGATAACCATGTACAAAGGACATGAGTGTATGACTGCGAATTCATTGTGTGATGAGTTTCATTGCAGCAAATAATTATTGAGGGTATGACCTTAGACACTCATGATTATGAACGAATATAGACAAGGTCTATAGCTCAACATGGATCGACAAAAGAAAATAAAGAATGATTGGTTACAATGGATAAAGCCATTGGCACATACGAAGAGATATAAGTCCGAATGAACGAAAGATATGAAGTAAAGTTGTTCGTATGTGTTCTGGGTCTATGACTCAATATATATTGAATGTCCACGTTTTGGGAAAGCCATATAACCAAAGAGAATCCGTGGGACATGAAAAAGGACCTGCAAGTAAAGTTTTATTGCAGATTATAAAGTCCATCCGAGCACCGTTTGAAGCACCATCAGTTCAACCAAGACATGGAGTGATCAGCAGCAAAGATGTACATCCTGACCACATCTTAATGGAGTTCCAAAAGACATACCAACGTCCAAGACTTACAAGTTTATTCAAGGAGAATCCAGCTGATCATCTTCACCAATTCATAGGCAACTTCAACGTTTAAGAAGACTCGGATACCAGATGGGAATGCGTCTACTACAGTGATGCATTCATCTGGGGGAGTTCATGTGTTGTACTCTTTTTCCTGTCCTTGGTTTCCCATTTTGCCACATTGGTTTTGGGGTTTTTCAGGAGAGGTTTTAATGAGGCAACATTAAGCATGCAACGAACCTGTACCGGATGTGTCGATCAAGGGGGGGTGTCATAAACCAAATGATGATCGACCATGGACCAGCCCGTACTGCAGGCCCAATCCGGGAGACTATGTGTTTATCTAGTATATATTCCATGTATATCTGTAACATAGTGTTTATCTTTATCCTTATCTTGTTAGGATAAACATGACCTTATGACGGTCTAATACCTTGTATATATATGGACCTTCTGGTCGACAGTAATGATAAAAGAAGTATTTCCCCAACACTTCATTTACAACACAAATCTTATATTTAAACATTAATTGTCTTTTCCTAATTTATATACAATTACCTAAAATAAATTCACAACAAATTCATGATAAATCTTAAATTTAATTAACACACCACAATTCAAAATCCATATGTTTAGGATCTTCGAAATTGGCAAGTCTTAAATTATAAAATACATGACTTAATAAATTTTAAGAGATTTATAATCAATACTTTCCCAATTTACTTTGTTTGAACTTTTCTTAAAAATAAACTAGAGCTTGATCCGCGCACCTGGTGTTTATTTTTATTTTTTATAAATAAACTTTTATTTGTATTAGTTATAATATATTTTAAATATAGATATACGAATTCTTATAAACTATTATAAATATATTTTGAGGCTATAGTAAAATAATGGAAATGTGATAATATATATGTATATATATTTAACAACCATAATTACATTATTACACCAAGTAATACCAATGGTTAAATAAATTAATATGAACTTTTTAAATTAGTTTTAAAATAATTTAAGTAAATGTACAGAAAAACTAAAAAAAATCATTTCATTTACAATATAATTTTGTCAAAGTTTACAATATACTTACCTAAAATAACTATAATTGTACATAAATATATTTTTAGATTGATATTAAAAATTATTTTTCATATTTTCACATGATGAATATGTCTGATATTTTTATTTAGTTATGTGTGTCATTAGTTTTAGTCAAATAGAATTATATAAAACTCAACATGCATGCATTTATATAAAATTGATTTCAAATATGGAAGATGTGTCATTAATTAATAAACATGATAAAAACGTGATATAATGTTAAATATAAAACAATAATTAATTTACATTAACATTTAAAAACTTGTAAAAACCACCTACACCGATTTAGGTATCCATTTACACAATTTAGATTACAATATCGTTTAAAAAATATAAAGTTATATTTTATTTTTTTATTAGTAATAACTAAAAATTTAAAACTACATAAAATAATCATTTATATAATATATACATAAATATAAATTATTCCATTTATATATTATTGGTAGCTTATTTTTATACAAATTAAATTTCACTCAAAATCAAATACAATAAATTTATATGATATAAATATGGTGATGCAATTGAATGTTAAAAATAAAATATAATTACTCAATGTAATAAATAGAATTATTATGTTTAAAATGTTATATTTAACAATTATATAATATGCGTCAAAACTTAAATAATATAATTTATACAAAACAAAATTTTACTTATAAAAATGAAACTAAATACCCGTGCGGTCGCATAGGTCAAATTCTAGTAACAGTTAAAAGACAAATAATTGTTTAAGCGGATAACAACTTGGACTAACTAGAGGAAGATAAAAATGTTGAAAATATATGTAAATGTAATTATTATTTTTTTTTCCATATATGTAAATGTAATTATTATTTTTCTACAAAAAATATTTTTATTTTATTTTGCAATATATAAAAAAAAGAATTAACCATCTGCGCTATTGTGCGGACAAATACTTGTATATATATATTCTAAATATATCCAAGTTTGTAAGCTGTGATTGGTAAACAAAATTGAATAAATTTAAAAGCAGAAATGGAATAAATAATTTTCGATCAGATAATTTTCTTCTTTTCAGCTAAAAACTTCTCACTAAAAAGTGAAAAAAAACACTCTACAATAATGAATCCAATCAAATTCTCTTTTACATTTTCCACCATTTTAGTCCAAAATATTTTTCAATCAGGGATTTAGATTAGCACCTTTTGATCTGTATACCCTTAATCAGGTATAGGTGTATAGGAGTTTTAAGTGATTCAATCAGATCACAATTGAATAAAACAAGAATTTGCCAATATTTCATATAAGTTGTTACAGCAAATCCGAATCCGGAATTTTGTCCATAAAAGTTGGAATAAATAAAACGGACATTTTGTCCATCTTAATCATTTTCCATCTGACGACGGCGCGTGTATAACTATCTAGTGTGTAAGCGCGTGAGTGAACCAAAAGAAAGAGACTAAAGAGACCAATACAATTTTTTCTTACCGAACCAAAACAAAGCTTGGTAGCAAATAGTACACACACAATCTTTCCTTCTCTCTCTCTCTCTCTCTCTCATCACAATGGAGAATTCTCCGAGATACAGAGATGCTTCGACGAATCCGAATCCATCTCCCCGATGCAGTAGCAGCAGCACTGAAAGCAACAAGCCACCCATAACTCCGACCCGAAACCTAACCCCAAGATCCGAATCCGGAAACCCGTACCCGACAACTTTCGTCCAAGCCGATACCACTTCCTTCAAGCAAGTCGTCCAGATGCTAACCGGATCCTCAGACAGACCCAAACACCACAACAACAACAACACATCGTCTCTTAAACCCGACCCGAGATCCTCCTCTCCTTCCCAATTCTCTATCCCTCCGATCAAAGCCGTCCCCAACAAGAAACAGTCTTCAGGGTTCCGTCTCTACGAGCGCCGTAACTCGATGAAGAACCTCAAAATCAACCCGTTAAACCCGGTTTTCAACCCGGTTAACTCGGCTTTCTCCCCCCGGAAACCCGAGATCCTCTCTCCGAGCATCCTCTCTCCGAGCATCCTCGATTTCCCGTCTCTCGTACTCAGCCCGGTTACTCCTCTTGTACCCGACCCGTTTAATCGATCCGGGTCATCGAATCGGAGCCCCGACGACGTGGAAGAGAAGGCGATGAAAGAGAAGGGGTTTTATTTGCATCCGTCTCCGGCTCCGGCGACAACTCCGATGGATCAAGAGCCTCGTCTTCTTCCTCTGTTTCCGGTGACTTCTCCTAGAGTCTCAGGTTCTTCTACAGCTTCATGAAAACATTAATTGTTTTAACGCTGGTGAGAATTATTATATACGAGGGAAATTTTAACGCTGAGATGAGATATGTGCGATTTGAAATTATCGCCTTCAATTGTATTAATATATCTCGATGGTTTTATTGATTTGAATGTTCATGTTTGCCTTGTTTACTTCGTGTTTGATGAGTTTATTCTCCAGATTTACGATTACTGGGAAACAAATCATGATTAAGAAAATTTGAATGAGTAGTATGTAAAAATAGACTAGTGGAAAAATGTTGCTTTGCAATTTGTTCGTATTTTTTAATAAAATTACCGTCAATGGTGATCCATGATTCAACTATATACATGTTGTTTTCTTAAATAACACAACCAGTTACAACATCCTTCAAACTTTTTTCAGTAGACAAGGGATGAAGAAATTGGTCTTATAGCGAAACCAAATTATAATGAATTAATAAATATGGAATTAGACTAGTTGTAAAAATTTTTGCATTTTTTTGTTATATGTTTCGAGTTTTGTACTGTCAATGGTGAAAATTTACTGAAATAATACAATTTTATGTTATTCTACTATATGCTATTTTTGCTAAACAAAACCAGTTGCATTCTCCAATTCTCTTCTCAGCAAATTAGTGATGAAGACATCGGTTTAACAAATAGGTTGAACTTTCTTTTACTAAATAATGTTTTGAATGCTGTTGATGTAAGGGTAACAATGGACAAAGAGTGCGAAAATAAAATAGGGAATTTTTTTCTTAAAAATTACTATATTTTATTTTCTTCTTTTCTGTTAGAAAAAGGTGAATTTTCTAGGAAGAAAAGAGAACCGGATAGGAAGGAAGAGAGTGGGGCTTAATAGCTGTCTAAAAAAGAGTATTACATGGGCAAGGAATCTTGATCATTATTTTGTTTTATTTTAATTTCCTATGTTTTTGTTCTTTGATTTCATTTTCATGATTTGATAGGGGTTTTGAGATATAACCACACCAATATTTTTTGCCTAATGATAACAAATATAGTTTTTAACCATATTGTACAGTAATTTTTGTGTTATAGGTTAACCCCGTTTGGTTACAGTTTGCTACATTAGAGTGCAATATAATTTGGTCACTGCTTGGATATGATATGCTGGGTAAAAAAATCATGGTTAAATTTCATTTTTTAAGTATAATTGAAAGTGGACAAAGGCATATAGATTGGGAGGTAATGGGCACAAAAGGGTGTGGCCCCATCTGGTCAAATGTTTAGGTTTAGAAAAAAGTGGAGAAAAGAATTAAGAATGTTGAAACTTTCACATTTAGGTATTTTAATCGGTTGCTTATATGAGACGTGGTCTACCGAAGCAATTAATAATTAATATTGAAATGGTCTTTAGACCAAGTTAAATTAAACTTTACTCAATCTCACATATGGTGGACCGTATCTACATCTTTCTTTCTCTCTTTAAAAGGTTGAAAATTCTCATGTGAAGAGAGTTGATGTTAGGGCCCACTTCCACTATTAGTGGTGCCACTGAAAGCGATTGCGGTTGACCCATAACCCATTTACATTTTTTTCGTTTCTTTAATTTTTTTTTAAGTTAGAAAAGGGGTGTTCAATCCGGATATCGGTTCGGTTTTTTCGGTTTTTCGGTTTTTCGGTTTTTCGGTTAGTAAAATATAACTACAATTCTAAATCCATATTTACTTCGGTTCGGTTCGGTTTATATACCGTCGGTTTTCGGTTTATTCGGTTTTATACCAAAAAACATAAATCTTTATTTTGGGATCATATTATATGAATTTTAGAGTCTTGTTGTCAACACATTCATTTATTAAAAAATATTATAAGTTTAAATAAAAGAACAAAAATAAAAAATGTTTCTATCATCTAATAAAATAATCAAATCTATAATTAAAATCAAAGCTCAAAATTTTTATAATAAAAATAAAGCACAAAAAATAAAACAGAAACACGAAGCACAAAAAATAAGTTATTATATTCTTTCATATTTAGCGTTCATCAAAGTCATGTTTCTTCTATTAAACACGAAACTCTATTCGTTTATAGATAAAAAAAATTGTGAAGAATTTTCACTAATTGTTATCATCAAATTTATAATCTTTATTTCAATTTAGTCAATGCTAAATTAAAGCAAAAAGATCAAAAGAAGACTAAGAAAATAAGAAGCATGTTTGCGATGAATTGTTATTTAATTATAGTTCAAGTGTTTTACAAATCACGACTATTTTATTACTGTAAAAATATGGTAATAGTTATTAGAAAAAAAATTAACTTATGATTTTCATACGTTGTTATAAAATATATACATATTTACATGTTTCTATTTTTTGATCGGTTTTATTCGGTTTATTCGGTTTTATCGGTTATATACCGAATCATATCCAAATCCTACGGTTTTTTTAAAATCATATCCATTCGGTTTGTATGGTATATACCAAATCCAAACCATATTATCTATTTCGGTTTGGTTCGGTTCGGTACGGTTCGGTTTTGCCATATTGAACAGCCCTAAGTTAGATTACCATGAAAGTTTAGGATGGTAAATACAGAATCTTTTACATATCCGAAATCACCTTTGAAAATTCTGATGTAAATAATAGCATTTAGAATACGAATATATCCTAAATATTTACTAGTAACAAAAGATTTTGAAACTAAAAGCAATGCAAGAAAAGTAAAAAAAAAAACAATGCAATATATCAAATAATGTTTCAAAGTTAGGTTCTCATCTCACTTCAAAGTCTTTGGTTCCTTTATTTTCAATTAAATGACTTTGGAAAAAGACCATACAGTCCTGAATGTAGTAGTGCAGGTGCCAGGTGGGTCTTGACGTCTTGTGACCATGATACTAGTCTATACATTTCCTCAGACAACAAAACCAAATATATATTTTAGACGTTTTAGTATGGTATATACGGCTAGGCCTGAGACGGATCGGATATCCGGGAAATTTTAAGGTATCCGGATCCGGATCCTTATCCGGCGGATCCATAATTTTACTATCCTTATCCGGATCCGGGGTTCTCGGATATCCGGATATCGGATATCCTTATAAAAATTGTAATATCCGGCGGATATCCGGATCCGGATTTGGATCCTTAAAATAAATAAAAAATAATATTAATATATATAAAATATTAAAAATAATTTAAAAATAAAAATATATAATGTTTTTAATTATTTCTATGTATAATATTACAAAATTTACATAAAATTTATATATACTATTATAAAAATAAACATATATTAAATTAATTAATTTTTATATATAGATATTACTATTTTTGAAATAGTTATTAATAAAACTTACGGATCCGGATATTTGGACTAAAAAATTAAGGTATTCGGATCCGACTAAAAAATTAAGGTATCTTGATCCGGATCCGGCTTTGACGGATCCAATATTTTACTATCCGGATCCGGATTCGGTTCCTCCGGATATCCAAATTTTCGGATTGGATCCGGATCGAATCACGGATCGAATCCAGATCTCGGATAAAAGTCCGAGGTCAATATACGGCTACCAAGGAGTCCTCAGAAAACGTTTTGGGCCAAACATTAGACGTTTTCTAGGGGCTCTATAAGTTTGTATGTAGCTAATATATTTTTTATATTTTTTACACCTAAACAATCCGCTAACAAAATCTTTGAAGTAAACCCAACTCCTAAGTAATAACGCCGGCTAGTTCTACAGCTCTTGAAGATGCTTTCATCTTGTTAGTGTAGCGTGGGGATGTAAACTGTTTTCAACTCAAATTTATTTACCAATAACAATAACTGTGTTATAAAACTTGGGGAATAGTTTGTATATTTATTCATAAAACATATAGTTCTTTTATATAAGGATTACAAGATATAGAAATATGGAAAGTATCCAAAACCTAAACCAACTAGGATTAGGAAAACTAATAAGACAAAAAAAAGGAAAAACATCCCAAAGACTTAGTCGCCTATGTGTATGGGCCGAGTATGGTCTTGGAAGATGCTATGGTTATGGGTCATCCACAATATGATTTATAACACTCCCACTTGGATGCTATAACCATTAGAACTTGTAATACGTTTTGGATGTTGCCTCATTAAAACCTTACCAGGAAAATCCAATTGAGACAAAACCATGATGAAGGAAAAAGAGTACAACACGTATTAATCCCCCTGATTTAAACCTCACTTGATGAATAGATCTTCTGAATTGTTACTTGAATGAACTTGAATTACTTGTACCTCTCCTGCCTTTGCAATGCGTGGGTGAAGGAAACTTTGGGCAGGATACGCTTCTTTGCCGTCGACCATCCCATGTTCTGACCGGACCTCGACCAAAACACTCTCATAGTCCACATATGCCGAGCTTGGTAATGTATGCTTATAATCCAACCGGGAGCTCCAAAGGTGATTAGGTCGAGCTGGTATGTCTTCGTGTAATAATGACGGGCTGGTCTGTTGAGTCATGGATCTCAAGACACACACACCCACGGCTTGCCTCTTGTATGGCTATGCTTTCCGCGTGATACTACAAGGTATTGCAGTCCCACGTGCTTTTGTTGCTGCAATGATATGGATTGCCAAGATATTGCGTAACCTGTTTGAAAACAAATCAACAAAACCAAATAACCCCTCTTTGGGCTGGTTAGTATAAAATAAACACAATGAATTCGAATTTCTTTATAAGGATACATGGACTGATTTGAATTGTTCTTATAGAACTTCTTTTACTAAGTATTTACTTAGTCTATCATACTATATGCAGGTGCTTTGTTTTAGTCCATAAACAGTTTTGTTGAGCTTTATACAATGTTGTTTTCTTGAGAACTTCTTATCTCATCTTTGAGCTCAATATATTTCTTTATCCAGTGGATCATATGATGCTTACTACATCCTTTATACATTAATCTAATTTCTTTCTTTTGTCCAGACTTTATCAATTTCGAAATATGTAGTAGCATCCGCCACCGTCTGTATTCCTGGTCTCTGTGAGATTCCTTGTGTAACAAGTCATGCTTGAATGCTGTAAGTAGAAACATGGACAACTTAGACCACGTGATTATGTTCTTTATCTCACGATTTTACTTCTCACAAGACTCATCTATATTCCACTGGTTTAATCATAGGGCGTCTTTATTTATTGGCCAAATACGTCTCTCTTCTTTAAATTATTTAACCCCACGTTTTCATTTCAGTCTAATCTGATCTATGAGTGTACACTTTTATATTGACGTGGGTTCATGATCCTCGCTTATATTCATATGTTCAAGTGCTACCTTTTATGTGCTTCCTTATATCATCTTATGTCGACATTCTTTATATGTTCCATTACATTCCAGACATAACATACTTGGTTGCAACCTTATTACCTTCATGACCATTAGTACTATGGAGTTTGGCGTCCCAAACTCCATTGGGTGGTACCTTAGATTGGCCTGCCATTGTCTATGTCTGGGATGGTTTCCTCGACCTCGGATTTGTTTTATCATTCTATGCACCTTTCTCTTTTGTTTCCGAGGATTCTTATCTTTTGGAACTTATTGGTCTATCTTGTATAGACTCTGTAGTAACTTGACTGTGTCTCTCTTGGACATCAATTTCGTTGGTGCTTTACAAGCTGGTTTATAACGTAATCATTCTTTTCTTTTCTTTTCGGGTCAAATGTGTCTGGCATTTGTTTAGCTAGCTTTTGTAAATGTATAATCTTTGTATTTATCTTTGGACGTCTTATTTCACTTTAGTCAGAGGATCTTGCCAAGACAATGATGGTTTATTCCATTCTATTTCTTTACCATCCTTTTACTCTTTTATCTTACCAGCTTATTACTTTTCTCCCCCTGATGTTGGATAGTCAGATTTATTAACTCTTGCAATCCGTGTTCTTGGCCACTAAATAGATCACCCATATTTGGCTCAAGGTACTTCATTATTTGTGGGAGATTCATATCCAACATATATCCCCATCCTCATCCTCTTCTAAGGATCCATCTTAGACGGCACATATATTTGTGGTGGCTTATCCAAATATCTCAAGATGGTATATGTCTGGCTCATGACCCGTAATAAATTTGAGATGGGAATATCTATGCTCACTTAAATGGTCTGATGCTTATTAGTTAAGATGCATGTAAATTCGTGTGTCCCCAAGTCTTGGACTGAGAGTTTGGACCTATGGGTAATGGCCAAGCTATACATAGTATGGACATGTGCGGATTTGTCCTCGCTGCCCCCTCATGGACATACTATAATTTTTAAGTGCTTGGGACATCATGGCCTAATGAGTTTCCCTTGTGTTCATGCTACACACGTGAGATTCTATGGGATAACTCTTTGTGCCCTTTCCAATATCAATTTCGCATCATGTTTTGGACCAGGATGGCCAATCCGGTCATGCCATAAAGTGTATAATTTCGTGGGTAAACCATTCTGGTTACCATGAATTTTGCTTCTATCTTACTGATCTTGGCATAGTCTAGATCAATAGAGAATGCATGTATAGTGTAGACTACTTTTCTATGGTCTTGGGCGATTTTCATAACTCTGAAGGAACTTTTGTTTCCTTTTGCCCATTGTATCATTGTGGAAACCATTCTTATATCTCTATATAATCTCAATGGGTTTCTCTGGGTGAATATAAAGCATCTAAATGCTTGCCCTTATACATATCTGGCCGTAGCCCTTAATGTGTACCATACCCGCAATTTATAAACTCATATTGGCGTTTTCAATAATAAAATCATTCATCTTATTAAATAAAATCAGATAAGATAATAGAAATAAAGTAAAGTCAAAGAAATCATATTATTAAAAACGTAAGTAGCAAAGCAAAGCAAACATAAATCAAAGCAAAAGCACAAAAACAGAATGTCGAAATCATCTCATTCTCTTAGGCAATCTGAAGTCTCATAATCCATAAGGTCATCCTGGTCATGATCAAAATAGTTTTCCCCATCATGGTGGACCAAATGGGCTTCTGGATTCTTCCCTTTCTGGCTCTCTTGATAGAGGTCACAAAGATGTCTGGGAGTCCTACAATTCTTTGCCCAATGGTTATCCATTCCACACCTGTGGCATACTGATTTGGACGAGTGTAGTGGTTTAGAGATACCACTGCTTCTGCCTCGACCACGGCCATAGCTGGGACTGGCCATAGCTGGGACCACTACCACGGTTATAGTGGTTCCCTTTCCCACGGCCGTGTGAGCTATAATTGCCACGCCCACCACGTCCTCTCCATCCACCACGGCCTCCTCTACCATAGCCATTTCCATAGCCGTGTGGTTTATCATGATGGACGTGGTTACTTTCTTTGGTGGGTTCTTTCTTTTCCTCTACAGCCTTATTGGCTTCAGGTAATGGAGTTGATCCAGGAGGTCTCATCTCACTGTTCGTCATGAGCAACTCATTATTAGCCTCAGCTAATAATAGGCACGAGATAAGATCAGTATAGGTGGTGAAACCTTTCTTTCTGTATTGCTGTTGCAGCAACACGTTGCTAGAGTGGAATATGGAGAAAGTCTTTTCCAATAAATCCTTCTCTGTTACAGTCTCACCACAAAGTCTCATCTTGGAGACAATTTTGAATAGAGCTGAGTTATATTCATCCACGGTTTTGAAATCCTGGATTCTCAGATGTTTCTAATCATATGTCGCCTTTGGTAGTAATACCGTTTTCTGGTGATCATATCTCCGTTGTAAAGCGGTCCAAAGTTCTAGAGGATTTTCAATAGTGAGATACTGATCTTTTAGACCCTCAGTGAGATAATGGCGGATAATACTTGTTGCCATGTATAAATTTTTGTCATTCTCTTTATTCCCCTCGATGATAGTATCACACGACTATGGGGATGATATGCAATGAGGCCACACGGCCTAAGTGATATATGATGCATAGCAAACTTAGGATTTAGATGATCTACATGCAGCAAAATTATTATGCACTAAGGCCACACGGCCATACTATCAAGATACAAACAAGGCCACACGGCCAGGGTGCAATTACTAGCATACAAATTCACTAAGGGTTATATAGCAATTTAGCTTTCAATCAAAGGCAATGAATCGGAATTAGGGTTCATGCGGATTTAGGGTTTCAGAAACAAGTCTGGTCAACTTAGGGTTTAGGCTTTCAGATTAGGGTTTAAAAACAATTAATCTAGCCACTGATCCTAAACTTCAAATTAATTTAGAAATCTAGCAATTAAATTTAGCAGTATGCGATTTTAAGGTTTCAAAGCCTTTAAGGTTTCATATTCGATATTAGGGTTTTTAGAAAACAGGTTATGAGATCAATCAAACTATCAACCTAACTCTCAATCAACAAAATCAATCAAAACAAATAAGAATCAAACATGCTTCAATTCGGATTTATAACATGCTATTTAGGGTAAAACGAATTTAGGGTTTTCAGAAAACAGAAACATATCAGAAGGTAAAATATTCTAGCAACCTAAACCTCAAAACATTAAAAGATTTAATCAAACAAGAACAATCATCAAAACAGATTCACATTAGGGTTTAGGGTTTTGATTCGATTTCTAGCAATTTTAGGGTTTACGTTTTCTGGGTTTTGATTTAATCATAGATCAAGGGAGATTTAAGCACACGATATGATCATTGGATCATAGGGTTTTGAGATTCAAAACCGATTAGGGTTTTGAGTTTAATTGATCAATAGATCAATCTCGATTTAGGGTTTGGGGATCAAACTTTTAGAGCTTCGATTTACTCATTAGGGTTTGATCTATTATCCTATGGCTTTTATCATAAAGATTAGGTTTTATGGTTTCATTCTTTATCAATCAACCCAATTTGATTCATATGTTCTTAGAATTTGAATTACTTTTAGCTTAGTTGATTGTTGAAACCGGACCACCAAAGAATGAACCTCGAGCTGGACAGGAACGGGACGCGAGCTGGCCTGGAACGGATTGAGGCTGAGATCGCGAGCGGCTGATCGTTGAACGGGAGCTGTTGCTGTCGGATCGCGAGCGGCTCTGATGCGAACGGGACGCTTGCTGTCTGGAACACGAGCTGTCCTGGATCAAGAGCTGAGTCTGAGTTCGTCTGAGCTGAGATCGTCTGAAGCTGAGACGGGAACGCGGGGTTGCTGATCAGGAACGCGTAGGATCGGGATGCAATCGGGATTAGGGTGTTCACCGGGTAGGATTAGGGTTTATCGATTTTTGGTTTTAGCTTTAGGGTTTTAGAGGCTATCATGCTGATAACGTGTTATAAAAATAAGGGGAATAGTTTGTATATTTATTCATAAAACATATGGTTCCTTTATATAAGGATTACAAGATATAGAAATATGGAAATTATCCAAAACCTAAACCAACTAGGATTAGGAAAACTACTAAGACAAGAGAAAGGAAAAACATCCCAAAGACTTAGCCGTCTATGTGTATGGGCCGAGTATGGTCTTGGAAGATGCTATGGCTATGACAATCCACAATATGATTTATAACAAAATGAAGTAATTTATCCTCATTTTAATCATGTTTTAACCGTAAACACTTCTCCTAAACATGAAGATGCCGTTAGGTTTGGGCTTTGATAGGCTTTTCTGTCCAAAAACAACTCTGACTTGAGATCCCAACTGAACCACCAACATATTTTTCCTACCCATTGCATTTTTCATTCTTGTCACGTCATTGTGATAAAACCTCATGTTTTGATATGTGAGCATAGAAACAATTCTCTCAAGAATGTATGGGATGTCATTCAAGACTTCAAAGTTTCATCTGGATATATCAAAAAATCGTACTCTTGGTTTAGAAATTTATGCATGAAGCTTAGCTATCGTATGGTTTCTCATCAATCCAAGGTTATCTACAACATTTTGTTGCTAACATAAGAAATAAGTTCTTTCATTTACTAGTCCGATAGAGTTGGATCGCTAAACTAACAAATCTGAACTAATAACCAAACAATTGCTGTGTTTGTTTCGAGATAAAATACAAAAGGAGAGATAAAGGAAGAAAAGAGATTCCAACATGGGCCCTCATTTAAAAACAAATGCTTAATTTTACTAAGAACATCATGATGTATAATAGACAAACGGAACTTAAATATATGAACGAAACGAAACACAAGGACAACAACAAAGGAAAAGAGGGCCTTAAAATGAATCAAAAGCTTATATGCATCATCATGAAGTAGATAAACAAAAAAGAACAAAAGTAAATATAAAATGAATCAAACGTATAACACATGGTACGTTAAGAAAGAAAATTATTAACGATCAGAAATGAGGAGTGAATGAAGATCGAACCGTGCTGAGTCAAATCCTCCCCTCCTCTCTATCATTTTGTTTCTCATTTAGCGTACCTATAGCAATGCGTGATCGCGCTGCATCCACGCCTGTAAGGATTGTTCCTTCTCCTCTTCTTGCAATCATAGTAAGATCGGCCACGTCTATTGCAAGGCACGTTGTTCTTTTTGAGAGCATCGTATCCAATGTAACGACGTCCTCTAGCAAGCTGACGACGGTTTGTCTCTGAATCCATTAGAGATTCGAGTTCATCATCGTCCCCGATGCAACCTTGCCCGTTGATGCAAGATTTAGTCAATGGATAGGTTGCATTGACAGATTTGGCTACCATGGCTAAAACCAAGAGGCCAAAGATGAATAACAACTTAACACCACCCATTTTGTATAGTTTTTTTTGTATAGATGAGTTATATTATTACTCTTGTGCTTGAGTTTTTTGGTATCTTCTACGCCCTTCCTTGTGAAAGGAGAGGGAGATATAGAAGTATGAGAGATTGTGCAGAAGAACAAATGAAAGATTGGTTTTGTTGAAGATAAAGAAGGGTTATTTTGTGGTGGTTAATTCTGTTACTTTGAGGGTTTTAACCTCTTTTTCAGGTCTTATTTTGTCCATTTTTTCCGCTTGGTGGTTAGGTCTATATTTGCTAAGTTATATTTGGCTCTCCTCTTTGTTCGGCTAGCTACCTTTGTTTTATATTAATCAAATGCTCAAATTAGCATGTAAACGTTAATCATCAGTATTGTAACCAATTTAAAAAGGATTAAGAGTGAGTAGGATAACGTGTGGATCAATTGAATCTTGGTTCCAGATATTATATGGATCATAGGATCTAAGGGCATCGGCAGTGAAATATTATCTATTAGAGATTCCATGGATCATTGCATTGTATATTATCAATTGATCTTATGTTTTTGTCAATATTTTTGATCGGCTAAGTTAAAACATTTTTTTAGTCAATGATTTCAAAAACGCTGTATTGAAATTTAATCTAAAACATATTTTGGGAAACTGATGTGGATAGGTTTAGAAACTTATAAAATGGTTCCAGTGAAGTTGTATCAGTTAACCATAAAGTGAAACATAAAATAGAAAATATGCGATCTCGATATAAATCAATTGGTGGATGTCCATAATCAGCCCGGTCCATAACCGGCCCATACACTTAGAGAGAGATGACCCAACCCTAGAGAGAGAGGCGGCCGCGAGACTTGGAGAGGAGAGAGAGGCGGCTATAACTTGCCTATTTCTTAATTCGTTTATGTTTATGATTTGTAATCTTTCCTATTATTGTATTTTCATTTATCTCTCTTGTAACCCTTATATAAAGGGAACACTTATTCATTAATAATATACAGAAACTTACATTTCTAAATCCTAAGTTTCACAACACGTTATCAGCACGATAGCCTCTAACACCCTGAGCCTAAAACCAAATCGCTAAAACCCTAAAACCCTAAATGAAAAGGAATCTGCCTCGGAACTTCGAAGAGGCCGTTCTCCCAAACCGTGAGGACCCAGAAAACGATCAAGATAGCAAATCGAAGCCCTGGCCGAGACGAATCAGCCAGTGCAAACCGCTTGTCGATCTGACTACCGACGCGCCCTCACGCACTGATACAGTGCGCGCCGATTTGCTTTGGAACCCTAATCCGAACCCGACGATACCGACGAACCCTAATCCGTTTACGACTCCGTTCCAGCTCGCGTCCAAGACAGCTCGTGTCCAGCTTGCGTCCTGATCGTGTCTAAGCTCGAGGTTCATTCTTGGTGGTCCGATTTCTACAAACAACTAAACTAAAGGTATTTCGAATTCTAAGAACATAATGAATCGAATTTGGTTGATTGTAAAGAATGAAACCCTAAAATATAATCTCTAAGATGAAAGCTATAGGATAATAGATCAATCCCTAAGCGAGTAAATCGAAGCTCTATAAGTTCGATCCCCAAACCCTAAAAATCGAGATTGATCAATTAAAATCAGAACCTTAAAGGTTTTGAACTCAAATCAAATTCCTTTGATCTAAGATCAAATTTTCGAAATCCCTAAACCCTGATTCGAAAACTATTGATTAATTAAAACTGATTGATTGATTGAGATTGAATTTGATCATCCTGAAATTGAAATTGCTTGTTAATAAAATCGAAACCCTAAAACCCTAATTCTGAAAATCGATTTTGATTGTTTGAAATTGAACATTGATTGGTTGATTTGATCACCTAGAACTATTGTTAGGATTGTTCAAACTCGAATCTGATTGTTTGGCTTGTTTAAACTAAAACTCTAATGACCTAGTTTAGATTATTTTAACATCGAAATCTGAAACTACGTATTAGGTTAAACTGTTATAGACTTGATCATACTCGTGGCCGTGTGGTCTTGTTGCATTCATACCATAACTTAATCACATTGATTGATTGCAATTACACTTAAAACTTATTCTAGGAATGGTGTTGAATTGAATCAAATAGCCGTGTGGCTTGATCTTTGCTTGGCCGATAGGTTTGCTTGTTTTGATTGCATCATGAACTGATAGAAACAAACCATGTTAGAATTGCAATTACACGATAAACTAAATGCATAAAAACGAACTAGTTTGCATCCATGGCCATGTGGCTTGCTCATTGGCCGTGAGGCATAGATCTTGGCTGTGAAGGCTTGTTTGATTGTTTGATTGTTTGAACATAAAACCCTAATCGTTTAAACATTAAAAACAATTCCTAAAAGTTCTAAAAATATTAATCTATAACTTCAGATGTCGAAAATCAACAACCTTGATTTCGCTGCCCTAAATCTATCTGGAGACAATTAACTTCAGTGGGCGCTCGATGCTAAGATCATCCTGAAATCCAAGGGACTCGGTGAGTGTATCACCGAGAACAATAATGCCAATGAAAAGGATCGTTACAGAGCCATCTTGATCCTTCGTCATCATCTAGCTGAGAGTCTCAAGGATCAATACCTAACCATTGAGAATCCACTAGATCTGTGGAATGAATTGAAATCGAGATATGATCACCAGAGAACGGTGATCTTACCAAAAGCTCGGTTTGATTGGACGAATCTGAGGACCCAAGACTATAAGTTTGTGGACGAATATAACTCTGCACTGTTTAAGATTGTTTCTAAAATGAAACTGTGTGGTGAAAGTATTACAGAACAGGATATGCTTGAGAAAACCTTTTCCACTTTCCATGCAAGCAATGTGTTGTTACAACAACAGTACCGAGAGAAAGGTTTCAAAACCTATGCTAATCTTATTTCTTGTCTCTTGCTCGCTGAGCAGAACAATGAATTACTAATGAGAAACAGTCAGATGAGACCACTTGGATCAGCTCCACTACCTGATGCACACGCTACAGAGGACAATAAAGAGTCCAACCACGTCCAAGGAAACGGCCAGCATGGCCGTGGTCAAGACAAATCAAACGGACGTGGCCGCGGTCGAAAATCCTTTGGCCGCGGGCGAGGAAATGGTCGAGACCATGGACGGGACCGTGGCTCATTTGGACGAGGCCATGGTCGTGGCCGTGGATCTTCTTTCAAACCCCAACACTCGACTAAATCAGAGAAATACGTGTGTCATAGATGTGGAATGAGCAATCATTGGGCTAAGACTTGTAGGACTCCCAAGCATCTAGTTGACCTCTATTAAGAGAGCTTGAAAGGGAAGAATCCTGAAGCCCATATGGCTTACCAAGATGATGAAAACGACTTCAATCATGAGAAGAACGATCTTATGGATTATGAAACTTCAGATTGTCTAAAAAAAAACTGAAGATTGATTTCGACATTTGTAATCTAAATTCTATGTTCTTTGTTTTGATGTTTTTCATTTCTATGTTTTTCATTTCTATGAACTTGTTTTATTAAAACTTAATAAAAAGAATGAATGATTTTTGAAAACGCCAATATGATTTGCGGGTATGGTACACATTAAGGGCTATGGCCATATATGTATAAGGGCAAGCATTTAGATGCTTTATATTCACCCAGAAAAATCCATTGAGATTATATAGAGATATAAGAATGAATGGTTTCCATATTGAAACAATGGGCGAAGGAAACAAAGAGTCCCTTCAGATATATGTATAAAATCGCCCAAGGCCATAATGAGTCCTAAAAAACTATACCTGCATTCTCTATTGATCTAGACTATGCCAAGATCAGTATGATAGAGGCAATAGTCATGGTAACAAGAATGGTTTTCCCACAAAATTATACACTTTATGGTATGACCGGATTGGCCATCCTGGTTCAAAACATGATGCGAAATTGATATTGGAAAGGGCACAAAGAGTTATCTCATAGAATCTCACGTGTGTAGCTTGAACACAAGGGAAACTCATTAGGCCATGATGTCCCAAAGCACTTAAAGATTATAGTATGTCCATGAGGGGGCAGTGAGGACAAATCCGCACATGTCCATACTATATATAGCTTGGCTGAATCCTTTTATAAATTTGTATTGGCCATTACCCATAGGTCCAAACTCTCAGTCCAAGGCTTGGGGACACTCAAATTTACATGCATCTTAACTAATAAGCATCAGACCATTAAGTGAGCATAGATATTCCCATCTCAAATTTATTACGGGTCATGAGCCAGACATATAACATCTTGAGATATTTGGATAAGCCACCACAAATATATGTGCCGTCTAAGATGGATCCTTAGAAGAGGATGAGGATGGGGATATATGTTGGATATGAATCTCCCACAAATAATGAAGTACCTTGAGCCAAATATGGGTGATCTATTTAGTGGCCAAGAACACGGATTGCAAAGTTTAATGGATCCGACTATCCAACATTAGGGGGAGAAAATAATAAGCTGGTAAGAAAACAGAATGGCATCGACCATCATTGTCTTGGCAAGATCCTCGGACTAAAGAATGTGAAATAGACGTCCAAAGATTATACATTTACAAAGCTAGCTAATCAAATGCCAGACACATTTGCTGACCCGAAAAAGAATGACTAAGTCATATATAAACCAGCTTGTAAAGCACCAACTAAATTGATGTCCAAGAGAGATACAGTCAAGTTGCTACATAGTCTATACAAGATAAGACCAATAAGTTCCAAAAGATAAGAATCCTCGGAAACAAAAGAGAAAGGTGCATAGAATGATAAAACAAATCCGAGGTCAAGGAAACCATCCCATACATAGAGATAAGGCCGGCCGGCTCTAAGGTACAGGTACCAAACAATGTAGCTTGGGACGCCAAGCTGCAAAGTATTAAAGGTCCTGATAATAATGAATCTCAATCGATTATATCATGTCTGGAACACAATAAGGAATGTCGACATAAGATGATACAAGGTAGCACTTGAATTTATGAATATAAGCGAGGATCATGAACCCACGTCAATATAAGAGTGCACACTCGTAGAACAAATTAAATGGAAACGTGGGGTTAAATAGTTTAAAGAAGAAAGGCGTATTTGGCCATATGATGTTAAAACCAGTGGATATAAATGGGTCTTGTGAGGAATAGAAATCGTGAGATATAAAGCTAATGTTGCACAAGGATTCTCACAAAGACCAGTAATAGATTATGAGGAGATATACTACCATGTGGTGGATGCAACTACTTTTAAGATTTCTCATAAGTCTGTCTATATAAGAGAGAAAATTAGACTTGCAGCAAACTGATGTAGTGACTGCAAATTTATATGGTCCACTGGATAATGAAAGTACTAGAGGGCATTGAGCTGAATGTACAACAAGTTCTCGAGAACGGTATTGATAATCATCGAAATATATGATCTGAATATCCTATGAACCTCTGGATACAATTTCCCAAGTGGTTGAATACCTTAAGAAAGAATTCGAGATGAAAGATCTCGGGAAAACAAAATTCTGTTTGGGATTATAATTTGAGTACATAAATGATGGGATCCTTGTGCATTAGATGGCATACACTGAAAAGGTACTCAAGAGATTCAATATGGCCGATTGCCATTCTCTGACCAGTCCCATGGTCGTGAGGTCTCTCGGCCTGGACACTGACCCATTCCATCCCAAGATGGACGATGAAGATGACCTAGGTCCCGAAAAGCCATATCTCAGTGCCATAGGAGCTTTAATGTACTTGGCAACTCACACACGGCCTGATATAAGCTTTGCCGTGAACCTACTATCTAGGTTTAGCTCCTGTCCGACCCAGAGGCATTGGAATGGGATCAAACATGTTCTTCGTTACCTGCAAGGAACGAAAGACTTGGGTCTATATTATACTAACCATAACAAAGATGGTTTAGTTGGCCTTGCTGATGCTGGTTATTTATCAGATCCACATCAAGCTCGATCACATACATGATATGTCTTTACACATGGAGGTACGGCCATATCATGGCGTTCCATGAAACAAACCATCGCGGCCACTTCATCTAATCACTCGGAAATCTTGGCCATACATGAGGCTAGCCGCGAGTGTGTTTGGTTGAGGTCGATGACCCAACACGTCCGAGCTGATTGCGGGATGGCCGAGTGCAAAAAGCCAACCGTGATGTATGAGGACAATACTGCGTGCATTGCTCAGCTCAAGGAAGGTTACATAAAAGGTGATAGGACGAAGCACATATTGCCTAAGTTCTTCTTTACTCACGAGTTTCAGAAAGCCGGTGAGGTCCAGGTCGTCCAAGTACGATCCAGTGACAATTCAGCTGACCTATTCACCAAGGCACTTCCTACCTGCACGTTTAGGAAGCTCACGCATCAGATTGGGATGCGTAGGCTGAAGGACCTCCACTGAGGTTCACATCAGGGGGAGTAGTACGTGTTGTACTCTTTTTCCTTCATCATGGTTTTGTCCCACTGGGTTTTCCTGATAAGGTTTTAATGAGGCAACATTTAGCGTATTACAATCCCTGTATGGTTATGGCATCGAAGGGGGAGTGTTATAAATCAATTGGTGGATGTCCATAACCGGCCCGGTCCATAACCGGCCCATACACTTAGAGAGAGAGACAGCCCAACCCTAGAGAGAGAGAGGCGGCCGCGAGACTTGGAGAGGAGAGAGAGGCGGCTACAACTTTCCTATTTCTTAATTCGTTTATGTTTATGATTTGTAATCTTTCCTATTATTGTATTTCCATTTATCTCTCTTGTAACCGCTATAAAGGGAACACTTATTCATTAATAATATACAGAAACTTACGGTTCTAAATCCTAAGTTTCACAACAGATCTTACTTTAACAATAACTAGATTTTGACCCACACTTTCAAAGCATCGGTTTAATTTTAGATAAAAATTTTAGTTGGTATTAAATACTTTTGAATTTTGATTTACGTATTTATGTGTCCACAGTTTGTTTGCATATACGATCCGAATCCGTGGTTGTACCGCTAATCTGAAGTTGTATATTATCCGGTTTAAATTTAATAAACAATCCGTAATTAAAAACTAAATACCCGGTAAAAATCTAAAAACCCGCCATTAATCCGTGATCCGGCACTGATTGACCTAGTAAAAAACCCAAAAATCTGATAAATATAAAATCTATAAAGTAACATACAAATTTTTATTAACATGTGTAAAGAAAAAACATTAATATTATTAAAACTAATGTAGTACAGTGAAACATATATCACCTTCGACCAATCTGAAGTATTTAAATAACATACAAACGTTTTATCACCATATGAAAGCATTAATATAACTTGAAATTATAGTAAACCACCAGATCGACTAAAATTATTATCATTTATGGTAAGTGATTAAATACTATAAATTGACATATAAATGATTTATTAATGTATTGCTATATAACTACTTTCAGCATAAATTAGGGTGTATTAAAATCTTACCATAACAAATTTTAATTTTAAAAATGACTTACCATAAATAATCACTACAGGAAATGTGAGTATTAATAGCAAAATATGATAGCGTTTTTTTCGATTATGCTATGGTTGACATACCTCTTACTTTTAGATAGCGTTTGTGAAAATGCAAACGCTATGCAAAACTAAAGCGGAAAATCATTGATTTTCCCTCTCACCCTTGTTTCATTTTTCCTCTCACTCCATTTTATTTGCCTCCAAAAATCCTAAACTCTAAAATCAAAATTTTAAACACAACCCCTAAATTCTAACAAAAAATTTAAACGCTAATATTTTAATATCAAATCTCAAATTTAACTTCAATCTTAAATATAAACTCAAAAATTATTATTTTTAGAAATTAACCTTAAATCTTAATTCAATACCCCAAACCTTTAACTTTCAAACTCTCTACTCAAACCTTATTCTAAACTCAAAACTTGAAAACTAATTTTAAAAATTAATCATATACCCTAAACTATAACTAAAAATATTTAAATTCTAATCTTTTTATTATTTTTTAAAATAATCATATACCATAATCTCTAATTAGAAATATTTTAGTCTATGAATATTATATATATATATATCATATCCTAAATTAATTATATATCCTAAACTCTAACTAGAAATCTTAAAATTCTAATCTTTTTATTATTTTAAAACATTTTAGTTTCAAATTTTAAATCTAATACCATAAACCTAAACTCTAAATGTATATTATAACACAAATCATATACCCTAAATCATATCATATATACTCTAAACTCAAAATTTTAAACTCTGATTTTTAAATACAAAATAAATATGATCAGTAATTAGAATATAATTTAGTTTTTATATAAATAAAATTAGTTAAACATTAAATTTTAAATTTCTTAGACAACTATAATAAAAAAATTGTTTTTGTTTGATTAATTTTGGACCAAAGGTCACAAGTCCATTTTAATTAATCCTCTCACGTGCTCTTTATTTGTCAGTCTATCAAAATTAGAATTACAACTTGTGGCCATTGATTGTTTTTGATCTTGTGGCCTAAAATCAATCTTCTTCATCTATCCATTCAAACCTCTCTCTCACAATTGTGATTAACCTAAAATCACAAAATCATCAGATCAACGCACAAAGATTGGCTCGAATCAGCCTCTCACGATTCAAACTGTCGCAGTTCAATCCTCTCCCTGTCTATCTCTCTCAGCCATGATGAAAGCTTCGTCGACAACGCTACTCGAGTCAGATTTGAGCTACAAACAGAGATGGCGGAGGAGGAGAAGAGGTTTCGATGGTTAAGTTCCGTAATCTGCTGATTTTGTCTTTGTTTGTGTCGTTTCAAACTCAGTTCCAGGTTAGTTGTTTCGTTTCTCTGTTCTGAACGATGCAATAACATTGATTCATCAGGAACACATGATTAGTAAGTTAAAGTTGTAAGCTTTGACTTGATTCTTAATAAACTAAATGGATTTTCATAGGTTTTCTCACCTTGTGATCACCAATCTATCTACATTCTTGGGCTTATTTTGTTTGTTTACTGCTGTTTTCAGTTACTTGGAGCCTCTTGCAGTTGCTCTAGATAAAGAGAAGTGGAGCATGTGTGTTTACTCAAAGTGAAACAGAGTTTGATGGAGATTGCTGAGTTCGATATGGCTTCTCCTTTTTTCTTTCTCTCTCGCAGGATTGGTTCTCTTCATGTTTTTACTAATGTCTCGGACGGTTATGAATCAAGCTCTGCTCAAGAAAGCTACTCTGAGACAAGTTCAGGTAAACTATCAAAGGTATCTATCACTAAGACTCCTCTGTTTCTCTATGTTTGTGTTGTGGTGAGTTTGAAGTTTGGTGTTTATCTTAATTATTATAGATAGATAATGCATTTGTGTCTCGTGTCTGCTCAGAGACTGCAGGTGGACTTCCATATTTGTTCTTGCTTTTGACTTATGGCTTTGTCTTATATAGAGTTATAATAATGTGTACATGCTTTGGTTTTGTTCACAGGGAGAAGAACACGAGGCAGAGGAGCTCGTGAAAATTTAAATGGTGAAGCTCATTATTGAGGATGATGGTCCGTATGAGCTGATCTGAGTTTTGATGTTGAAGAAGATGAGAAGCTTGGTTGCAGAAGATGACATGGGAGCAGAGATTAGAGTTTGAGATTGAATGTTAACATATGCAACTCTTGAGATGTTGAATGTAGAGTTAGCCATAAAAAAATGTACTTAGAAATATTGTCATACTAGTTATCTCAAATCCTTGAATGTTTTGGATTTTTAATGAAAAACATATGGTATTTTATTATTTATTTGTGTTTTATTAGAGTATAAACTCCAAACCCCAAAGACCAAAAGTCTAATCTATTAAAGTTTTATCCTCAGATTTCAAACCCTAAAAGAGTGATATATATATAGTTATAGGGTTTAAACCCCTAAACATAAATTTTTAAAACTTCAATCTTAAACTTAAACTCAAAATTTAATAATTCTAAAAATTTAATCTCAAATTTCTATTTTAAACCTCAAACACTAAATTTTAAATCTACACCCTAAATCTAATACCCTAAACCCCAAACTTAAACCCTACATACTAAGTCATAAATCTAATATTTTCAAACTTATAATATAAATTTTATACTTAAACTCCAAGTATATTCTAAAACTCAAACCATTAACCATATACATAACTCTTAGTCTAAACCCAAAACACTATTTTTCAAACCCTAAACTTACTTAATTTTATTAATCTCACATCATTACTTTTACTTAATTTAAAATTACTTTACAAAGTGAAAATTAATAATTTTATTAACCTGATATCATTATTTTTATAAATTTAAATGTATAACTTAATTTCTTAATGAAATAAAAGTTTTAATTAATCTTCTAGACATTGAACCATTCAACATTTTAAACCATTTATCTTAAAAATCTAAATTTTAACACAATTCATCTTAACCCTAAATACTATTTTCAAACATTTAATATCATATATACATAAATTTTCCATATACATAATATACATTTTAAACTTTCAATAATTTTACAATAATTATAAACACAAAAAAGACAATTTTATATTGATTTTAGTTTGAGCCATTGATTGATTCAAAATCAAAGGCCCAAAATCAATCTTCTATCTATCCTCACCCTTTATTTCTATTGGTTTGGCATGGATCACCATTTGCACCCTTGGATGATAATGAATCAACGACTGAGATTAATTGTTCATTTATTATTTTTTACTTATTTTCCAGAGATTTGAGCAGATCTCGTGTTTGAGAGAGAGAGAGAGAGAGAGAGAGAGAGAGAGAGAGAGAGAGAGAGAGAGAGAGAGAGAGAGAGAGAGAGAGAGAGAGAAAAGTAAGCAATGCATATGAATATCGAATCCTTCTCGAAAGCAAAGATCTTGTATTCTCTATGATGATTATGGTCGTCTCCTTCTCGAAAGTTTTCTTCTTTCTATCATCACTGAAACTGAACCAGAGCGCGAGGCTCACGCTGAGGCTTGAGCATCATCCGTTCGTCATCCGGTGCGAAGCTTCTTCCAACGGAAGGGTAAAAAGTCTGAAACTTTCTGAGTTTAGAGTTATCATATTCTTGCAGAAAAATCAGATCTGTATTTGCTTGTGTAGAATATGTCTTATATGTTTCTGTTTGGGTTTGAAAAGATTGATTAATTTGTTTCTGTCTATGATTGATCTTAAGTAAATTGATACTGTTAAGTTTAAGACAATTCAAAATTAACCTGAGCTGTTTAGGATCTGAGTTTCAATGTAATCAGTTTCTGATAGTGTAAAAGTTTGGAGTTTAAGTTTTAGATTTCGAAATTAATTTGATTTTTGATTTGTTTGTTCTTGTTACAGGAAGAAGTCGGATATGAAGCTGTGCTGGTGTAGATGAGCCGAGCAAGAAGAAAAAAAAGAGAAAGAGGGAGAAGACAGAGACGTAAGAAGGGAAGACGAGAAGATGGAAGAGGAAGGCGACGACAGAGTGGCGTAGATTAGGTTTAGTATTGGTTGGTTTATTAGGTTTGGTTTGGACATGGTTAGTTTAATAAACCGGGCTTGTGTATAAACCAATGTTAGGAAATCAACTGATTATTAATTGTAAACCAATTATTTGTATACTGATCTTAATTAATAAATAAAATTTAATTTTTAATTATGAATTATTTTTTTTATTTAATTTTGAATTATTTAATTATGAATTATCTTTAGGTGTAGTTTTTAATTTTATTTTTTAATTTAGTTTGGTTTGATAATTATTTTTAATAAATTTTTGGATAATTAAAAATAAATTAATAACACGAAACATTTGCTATTGTTGTTTATTAAACTATAGCATTCGAAAGATATGCTATTAAAAGTGTCGGACCTACGATAACGGGCGCTGTCAGAACGTTTTAGGGAACGCTATTAAAACAAACAAATAGCGTTTTGTTATAAAAGTAATGGAAAAGTCTATCTTTATTCATAACATAGAGGTTCCTTATATAAGAGATTACACCTTCATAGATAAATGGAAAGATTACAAATCATAATATCTTGGTTATGAACCATCCACAATCTGGTTCATAACACTCCCCCTTGGATGCCATAACCATTTAGAGCTTGTAATGTGCTTTAATGTTGCCTCATTAAAACCTTACCAGGAAAACCCAATTGGGACAAAACCATGGTGAAGGAAAAAGAGTACAACACGCATTACTCCCCCTGATTTGGACATTACTGAAGGTCCCTTGGACCTCTCCAATTTTCTGCAATCCGTGGGTGATGAAGATCTTGGGCATAAGCTTCGTCCTAGAACATGATAGTTGGTTCTTCTTTACCATCGGCCATGCCACAATCTGATCGAACACATTGAGTCATCGACCTCAAATACACACACAAAATCTTGAATGATGTTGCTGTGATATGCGTGTACCACCATGTGTAAAACATAACCTGTCTGAAAACAAATCAACAAAACCAAATAACCCCTCTTTGAGATGGTTAGTATAAAATAAACCAAAATCAAAGGCTTCTTCATCGTCTTTCTTATGGACCAATCAGATCAGTGTCTAAAACAAGACTTCTGCATCGTCCATCTCAGGACTAAATGGACTTCTTTATCGTCCACCTTTGGACTGAATGGATCAGTGTCCAGAACAAGTGATCTCATGCCCATGTACTAGATAATGGGTGAGACTGGTCCATATTAAATCTCTTGAGTACCCTTTTCGTATATACTATTTGATGCACAAGGATTTCATTGTTAATGTACTCAAACTGTAATCCCAAACAAAACTTTGTTTTCAAAGATCTTTCATCTCAAACTCTTTCTTGAGATATTCAACTGTTTGAGAAATTGTATCCAGAGGTTCCTAGGATATTCAGATCATATACTTTGATGATTATCAATATTGTTCTCGAGAACTTGCTGTACTTTCAGCTCAATACCCTCTAGTACTTTCATTATCCAGTGGACCATATAAATATGAAGTCACTACATCAACTTGCTGCAAGTCTAATTTTCTCTCTTATATAGCCAGACTTATGAGAAATCTAAAAGTAGTTGCATCCTCCTCATAATCTATTACTGGTCTTTGTGAGAATCCTTGTGCAACATCAGCTTTATATCTCACGATTTCTATTCCTTACAAGACCCATTTATATCCACTGGTTTTAACATCATATGGCGTCTTAATCATATGGCCAAATACGCCTTTCTTCCTTAAACTATTTAACCCAACGTTTCCATTCAATCCAATCTGTTCTACGAGTGCGCACTCTTATATTGACGTAGGTTCATGATCCTCGCTTATATTCATAAATTCAAGTGCTACCTTGTATGCAAATAAATCATCTTATGTCGACATTCCTTATTGGTTCCATTATATTCCAGACATGATATAATCGATTGAGATTCATTATTACCAGGACCTTTAATACTTTGTAGTTTGGCGTCCCAAGCTACATTGTTTGGTACCTATACCTTAGAGCCGGCCGACCTTATCTCCATGTCTGGGATGGTTTCCTTAGTAACCTCAGATTTGGATTTTGATTATCATTCTCTGCACCTTTCTTTTGTTTCCGAGGATTCTTATCTTTTGGAACCTATTTGGTCTACCATGTTTCATACATTGTCTAGACTCTGTAGCAACTTGATTGTGTGTCTTCTTGGACATCAAATTCGTTGGTGCTTTACAAGCTGGTTTATATATGACTTAGTCATTCTTTTTCAGGTCAGCAAATGTGTCTGGCATTTGATTAGCTAGCTTTGTAAATGTATAATCTTTGCACGTCTATTTCACATTCTTTAGTCCGAGGATCTTTCCAAGACATTGATGGTTGATTTCATTCTATTTATTTTACCATTCTTTTACCAGCTTTATTATTTTTCCCTTCCTGGTCTTAAAATAATCTGTGTACCTGGCCTCAAATATAATCGCCCATAGTTGGCTCAAATTACTTTATTATTGTGAGAGAATCATATCCAACATATATCCCCATCCTCCTTTTGAGGCCCCATCTTAGTTCTCTGTGGTGGAGCAATTAGTACATAGACAGCACATCCAAATGTCTTATGATGGGGTATGTCTGGCTCTTGACCCGTTAATAATTGTGATAGGGGATATCTATGCTCACTAAATGGCCTGATGCGTATTAACTTAGGTGTATGTAAATTTCGTGTGGCCCAAGCTGTTAATGGGAGTTTTGACCTCATATGTTATGGTCTATCAATCAGCTATTTGTGTTTTAAAAGATTTCGGCCAAGCCGTTCTTGGTATGGACATGTATCACAGAATTGTCCACACTTACCCCATGGACATACCATAATCATTTAAACGCTTGAGACATGTATTCACCAGTATTATCTAGACATATAGTCTTTATTTATGAAAAAGAGGCTCGTAGCCGTTTTACTGGTGATGGCCTAATGAGTTTCCCTTGTGTACATGCTACACACGTGAGATTCTTTGGGATAACTCTTCTTATCTCTTAAAGTGTGTCTTTTGAATATCAATTTTTGCATCATGTTTGGACCAGGATGGCCAATCCGGTCGTGCCATAAAGTGTATATTTTCGCAGGCTTTTAGCCTCTATCATACTGATCTATGCATAGTCTAGGTCAGTAGAGAATGCATGTATAGTCTTTAGGACTTATTATGGCCTTGGGCGATTTTATACATATATTTGAAGAAACTATTTGTTTCCTTCGCCCATTGTTTCAGTATGGAAACCATTTATTCTTATATCTTTATAACTCAATAGGCTGCTCTTGCTCTTAGAGCTGGGTGAATATAAGGCATCAATGATTTCTAGATGCATACCCTTAGGCAATAATATATTACTTAGCCATAGTCTTTGTGGGAACCGAAATTCACACCGTCGAGTTTTGTTAATCGGAGGAAAGCCAAGTTAACCTAGCCTTCCCTGAAGGTCCCGGTTATCTGCTGGGCCACACACAACACAATCAATATGAAAGATTCGAAAGTAATAAATCGTAAAAGAGCAAAAAGGGAACAAATAGGTCTTATTTCCGAATTCGCGTTTGAGCGTGAACAACAGGTAAGATCCTAGGCCACGAGAGCTGTCGGTATGTTCGCTAGTCTAGCCACCTAAGTTCTAACCTAGTCAAGTCGCAGCTCGGTAGTAAAAACGGAAAAAAGACTAAATTGCTCTAAGTATTAAGTTTGCTCTTAGAATGCTCCCTCCATTCTCTTCGTCCTAGGTCCTCCTTATATACTCCTCCTTAGGTCGGTTTACCTCTTCTAGGGCCGGATTTGTCGCGAAGCGGGCTTTTCAATATTTCCTTCTTCTTTGTGATTATCTTCAAAAATTTGACATTTATCTCTTCCCGCGGATGAGATAAACCGTCATACCAGTTTTTGGGTTCAAGTCTTTTGGGACCAAAAATGGGCCGGTGTCGTATCCACGGACCCGAAGACTGAGTTACGAAAACTTCGAACGAAGATGCATGGTTATGGGATGGGACCGGGTTTGGAATGGTCCACAGAGAATTGGCCGCGCTCGCCAGGCGAGCCGATCCGTGGCATGATCGAGCGAGCCGACCGGCAACACGGCCGTGCTCGCCGGGCGAGCTGGCCCGTGTCATGGCCGAGCTCTCCAGCGAGTCGACCGGCGACGCGGCCGTGCTCGCCGAGCGAACTGGCCCGTGTCACGGCCGAGCTTGCTGGCGAGTCGACCGGCAACACGGCTGTGCTCGCCGGGCGAGCTGGCCCGTGTCACGGCCGAGCTTGCCGGCGACTCGACCGGCAACACGGCTGTGCTCGCCGGGCGAGCTGGCTCGTGTCACGGCCGAGCTTGCTGGGTGATCCGTTTCGGCTGTTCGTTTTCTCGGCTTCTGAAGTTTTGACCGAGATTTGGTTTTTCTAAAGACTTTCGGACATCGATTCCGTCGTGATCGATTTTGACCCCAACAGTTAGCCCCCCAGCTAGCTAGGATCCGTGGACCTGGGTGTTAGGTCCTAGCTTGCGGTATGGTCTGTTCTAGGTGGAATTTAGACGTAATCGTTTGTCGAAAGATCGAAGGTGAATAGTAAAAAAGAAAAAAAAATTGTATAAGTAAGGGAAGTAAGTTTTTCAAATTCTTTACTCACTTCTTCCCTTAAGAAAAGATTTCTACAAGATAGGAGTTTTTTCTCCAAGATCTCTCTTTCCTCAAAGAAAATGTCTTCAAGAAAAGGATCTTCAAACAGGAATTCTTCCTCACACTCATCTTCGGGTGACTCTTCTGCCAATGAGGTGATCGCCCCGAAAGAAGAGTTTAAAGTTGAGGAAGAAGCAAAGGATGCGTACTACAAAGCTCTTTGCGGCTCGCCTCCGCCTTCGCAAGACATTCCGATTCCTAAGAGGCTCGTGAGGTCGCCAAACGCACCCCTTGCACCGAGCATGGTCTCTTCCGACTACCTCACGACTCTCAGGGACTTTTACCAGATCCCAAGTGGAGTCGTATTTCGGATCCCTAGTGGCAACGAGTGTGCGAAGGACCCTCCAGAAGGTTTCTTTACTTGCTACGAGGCCTTCCTGGTGTATTGCCGTATGTGGTTTCCAATCCCTGGTACCATCGTCCGCGCGCTTCGCCACTTTGGGCTTTCGATCAGCCAGATAAGCGTTCCGGCCTTGCAGCATTGGCTCGGCGTGTTGATCTTGAGTTACGAGCTAGGAATGGACCTTAACCCTGGAAACTTCGAGGGATTTTGGTTTACGAGAGGAACAGGGATCGATGGCTCATACCGCATGGCGCCAAAGAAGGTTATGGCTATAATTCAGGGGCACATCCTAAGGCATGGTTCGAGCGCTTTTTCTTTGTCTGGATAGATGGGGAGTCTGTCGAGGAGAGCTACCTCCACCTATTCCGTCGGGAGTGGAACTTCACCCTTGGTAATACAAATAGCTATATTTTTCGTTTTGATACCTTGAAAACATGCGAAGATGATTTTTTTTTTATTATCTTGCAGTGAACAGGATCCTTCCGTCGACTCCTGCCGATCTTTTTGCCAAGCGAGATCTTCTCCGTAGCAGGCCGTTCTTCTGGAATTCCTTCACCGTCGAACGGATTCGAAGCGCGGTGGAGCTCCATCGATCTCGAGCCGTCTCTCAGCCTCTGGACATTCCGTATGGCGTGGAACCGGTCATTGATGTCTTACCTGCTCAGAGGCAGAGAATCAGGTCTCGGAAAGGCAAGGTAGTTGCCTCCGAGAATGTCTTGGGAAACCTTCCGCTGCCAGAATGGAAACCTGGTTTCTCCCCAGGGGAAAGGATTGGAACCAGCGAGGTTCCCCTTCCCAGCGACGTTTTTGCCGACCTCCCTCCCGGTTTTACTACTCATAAGTCGCTGGACGAAGAGTCGAGGAGGAAAGTGGTCGCCGAAGGCTCCAGCTTAATCAACGAGGTTTATCCTTTGAATTTTGATCTAAATTATATTTTTGTTTTGTTTCGCTTTCTGATTTTAACTTCGTGCAGGGGATGAGGGTGTTCAATGCGGCGCTCGACGGAAGTTTCCGGGAGTCGCGTATCTCTCACTTCAAAGCCGAGGAGGCTGAAAGGGAACTCTTTCGGTTTCGGAAGGAGGTCGAAGAACAGAGCCGGAGACAGGCTGAGCTCCATTCTCAGGCCCTTGTCCGTGCGGAGAGGAGAGGAAAGAGAGCGATTGTCGCCGAAATGAAGCGGAGGGCTGCTTTGTTTGCCACCGAATTCGAGAGCTTTAAGGATGCCCAAACATTTGTGGGCGATTTTCGTGAGTGCCGTGGCTCGGTTGCTACCCTCTACGAGTCGCAGAAAGAGGACTTCTCTTTTCCTGCCGAGGTCGTCGAGATGTCGGGTCTTATGAACGGGTGTGCCCATGCTGAATCCTTGGTTCCTCCAATCGAAGGAAGGGTCCGACAGCTTTGGGACTCCATCGAGGTCTCGGAGGACATGGCGGAAGCGGGAACAGGTTTCGGTGATGAAGGTGCCGGAGTCGCGGACGGAGAGGTGGATCAGCCCGTGAGCTCGTTCGGGATCTCCATGTCCGGGTTCCTCGACTTCGAGCTTTGAGGATTGTTGGGATTATTTCCCTTAGTTTTATTTCGAGGTTTGATGTATCTAGGCCGAGTGTGGCCGTATTTGATTTATGTGTGTTATGGCCTTGCGAGGCTATGTGAACTTATGTGTTTGAGACCGGCCGTTTGGTGGCTTTGGGTCCTAGCCGTTTTTTGCGGCTTCTATATATATGAGGAATGATTGACATTCTGTGCGTTTTAGTTTATACTTCTGCCAAGTGTGAGGGAAAGATACGAGTAGTCACTTCGTATCTTAACTCTTAGTTTATCGTCTTGTTCGTTTGCTCTTACTGAACGAGGGCGTTCGGAAACGCTTAGGAGTTTCGCGAAGTTTCGTGAGCGTATTAGATATAGACGATAGGACATGTTTTTAAGATCTCGTATCATGTCTTGAGATGTTAGTGGACTAGTAGGACTGGGTTTAGGGCAAGACCTAGGTTTACTTTCGGCTCTAAGGCTGTGCGACGACTGATCAGCTCTAGTTTTGCCTGTGGGCGATTTCCACCTGGTTCTTTCCGATTTAAAGTCCGCGACTTGGCGCCAGCTTTTATGACTTGTATGGAACGAACCGAGCACTCTCCAGAGACCGTCTGGAGTGCTGACCAAAATTTCAGATTTCTTGTATAGCGCGCTATGGTATCCTCGTCGGATGTAAGAGAACCTTTACTTTTACGAAAGGTTAGACTACGAGTTCTCTTTTTTTTTTGAGAACGTTTTTCGGTTTGTTCGTCGGGGCCAATCGACGGGCAATTTTTAGGGTCGCGGACGGACAGTGTGTTTGGATAATGTCTCTAAAAAATATTTACGACGTCTCGCTTTTTCCGAAAGGTATATCCTTTGTAGTGAAAAAGTTACGATCTTCGTTTTTAGAGAAGATGTATTTGGTCTTGCTTGACCATTGATATGCATTGATTGTTGTTTAAGTTAGTTCCCATCCAAGGACTGCTTGAAAGGTATGCGTGTTTGGAGACTCTTGTCTTGGGTGTTTCTCAGGTTAATCTCCGATTGTTGTGGCTTATTGCAAGTGAATCGGGAGACCGTAATAAAATGAGTTTTATTGGAAATGTTTCGAAAATATCGAGTACATGTGTGGATATTCCGAACTTTGTGGGAGTATATGAGTATACGTACCCACTCCCCCCCTTTTTGGAGAGGGGGTTAGCTGAACTTGTCAATAAGACAAGCTGCCTACGTACCTCTTTCGAGGATCAAGCCATCTCGTAGTTCTGATTTGTTGTTGCGGGCGTTCCTACTCGTTGGATATGGCCGTTTCTGCTACTTCAGCCATTGAGGCTTTAGTTAAATCGGCGGCCGTTTCGTGAGTCGGGTTTTCTGCTGGTAGGGCGATGGACTCCGGGATCGCGTCGCTGTCCGGAGCCGTTGCCTGGGCGAGTGATTCCGAATCGCTCTTCGTGGAACCTTCATGAGTACTCTGAGTTTTTTTGACTCGCTTCGGGCTAACCGCAGGGGTGTTCCGAGTTTGTCGTAGCTTATGCTCGGCCAAAAAGTAGAGCCTAGATTGTTTCTGGCATCCCCAGATTACTGCTGTTCCGTTTGGTGTTGGGAACTTGATGCTAAGGTGGTAAGTCGACGGTACCGCCTTCATTGCGTTGATCCATGGGGTTCTCATGATAACATTATAGATGGCCGGGTTATCGAGTACGGCGAAGTCAACAATTTTCGTGACTTCCCTTGCCGTGACCGGAAGTTTGATCGATCCGAGGGTCATTGATGTTGTGCCCGAAAAACCGGTAAGTGGTTTTGGTTCCGGGATGATTTCCCCAAGTTCGATGTTCATTCTTCAGAGAGTGTCGCGGAAAATGACGTTGACCGTGCTGCCTGTGTCGATGAGGATTCTTCCCACTTCGAGGTCTCGAATCACCAAGTCGATGACCAGCGGGTCGTAGTGAGGTTTATCGAGTCCGACGGTTTCCTCCTCCTCGAAAACAATCGTATCGTTCGGAACGTTGTCGGTCAGGGACCGAGTCGTCCAGTTAGAACTTGTTTCCGCCTTTCTTCCGTAGGCCTTGATGGACGAAACAGAGTCGCGGTAGAATTGCGATTCTCCAATGATCATGTTTATCCTCCGGCGGGTACTATTGTCTCCAAGGTCATCCTGCCTTCTTCTGCGTTTTTCGCCAGACTGATTTGCGCGTGCGTCCCTCTCGAGAGACTCTTTATCAGTCCTGAGAGGGCGGTCGGAATCCAGGATGAGGTCCTTTATGCTAGTGACCTTCGAGAGGTCGCCAGCGAGGAGTTTTGATAGAACCAAATATGGATCACTCTTTCGGTATGGTTGATATGAACTCAGATCCGAGGGGATTGAGAACTGATGGATCAAGGGGTGACACTAAGGGTTGCGGAATAGCCCAAAGATACTACCAGAGATTCGAAGGTTGCCGGATGTGACGCACCGGTCCAACACAACGAAGTGGTTCGCTTGGAGATGACCTCACCAAGAGAAGTATGAATGTTCTAAGCAAAGAACAATGAGAGAAGACTCAAAAATAAGCAAAGGAAAATCAATGTGTCTTTTTATTAAGGGGATCATCACATACTTATAAGGTTTGTGAGTCAAAGAAACATAAAGACATTTGTAGGAAAAGACAACATAGAAAATAGAAATGAATGAAAACAAGACATAGAATTTCGAAATTTGACAAAGACTGGTCAAGGTGCGGATTCTTATGTTGACTGGTCCAGATTCATAAAGATGTTCAGGTTCATTCTGTGGTGATCAGGTCGTCTGCGGTAAGGAGCAGGACAGACGTAAGGCTGCCCGCATGGTTGATCGTCGATGATCCATGAACGGATGAAGAGATAGCTCGACCCAAATCTTCAGAGAGTTTAAGTATCCTTGCTTTGGAGTAGTTGGAAGCATCGATCATCATTAAATCATCAAAGTGGTTGGAAATGTCGTGATGAGCCTGATCCGGGCGTGCGGTACGTCCCAAACGGGCCAGGAAAGACAGGCTAAGTCCGGAATCTGATTCTTCTCGATGATCATGGGTTCTGGCTTGACTGTTGGCTCTAGAATGGCGAATGGGTCGGGGAAGAACGCCTGTGGTTCGGCTGATTCGGTCATCAGGTCGTGGATCCATCCTTAGGTCACGTCCGGGTGCACGCGGGTCGATCCGGTACACGGCTCTGTCCGTTGATCTGGTACGGCTGAATGGCTGAACCTCAGCTGGACTGATTTGATCATCCTGGTCACCATGCTGAGTCTGCTCCACGTCCTGGTCCAGGTCCTGGGTTCTATCATTCCCTCCCTCTTCAAAAGGATTTGACCACAAATCCGGATCATCTGCGCAAAAAGGAGATAAATCAGAAACATTAAAACTTGAAGAGATATCATACTTACCCTGAAGATCAAGCTGGTAAGCATTGTCATGGAATTTCCTGAGAATCTGGAATGGACCATCGACCCGGGGCATGAGTTTGGACTTCCTTTGTTCCGGGAATCGTTCCTTCCTCAAGTGGACCCAAACAAGATCACCTTCCTGGAAGATCACTTCTTTCCTTTTCTTGTCTGCAAGTCGTTTGTAGCCCTCGGTCTTGGCTTCAATGTTGGCCCGGACCTGTTCATGCAGCTTCTTGATCGTGTCCACCTTCCTCTTGCCATCTGTACTAACTCGTTCACTCAAAGGCAAAGGTAAAAGATCAAGTGGAGACAAGGGATTAAATCCATAAACAACCTCAAAAGGAGAAAACTGAGTAGCTGAATGCAAAGCATGGTTATAAGCAAATTCAACATGAGGCAAGCATTCTTCCCAAGTCCTAAGATTCTTTTTAACCAAAGATCTAAGCAAAGCAGACAAGGTTCGGTTAACTACTTCAGTTTGCCTATCAGTTTGTCAATGACAAGTTGTAGAGAACATCAATCTAGTACCTAGCTTAGACCACAAGGTCTTCCAGAAATAGCTAAGGAACTTAGCATCACGATCAGAGACAATGGTCTTAGGCATTCCATGCAATCTAACAACTTCCTTAAAGAATAAATCTGCAACTTGCACAGCATCATCAGTTTTGTGACAAGGAATAAAATGAGCCATTTTCGAGAACCTATCAACAACCACAAAGATAGAATCTCGTCCAGCTTTAGACCTAGGCAATCCAAGCACAAAATCCATAGAAATGTCTACCCAAGGATGAGAGGGAATGGGTAGAGCCGAGTACAAAGCGTGGTGTGATGCTTTAGGCTTAGACTTATTGCACACCACACATCGGCTACAGATCCTCTCAACATCTTTCATCAGGCTCGGCCAGTAGAAATGGTCATGAACCGCCTTGTAAGTCTTCTTGACACCAAAGTGTCCCATAAGCCCACCTCCATGAGCTTCCCTGAGAAAAAACTCCCTCAAAGAACATTGGGGCACACACAAACGGTTATCCAAGAATAAGAAACCAGAATTTTGAAAGTATTTGCCATAAGCAACCTTTGAGCATTTTCGAAAAATCTCTTTAAAATCCTGATCAGAAGCATAAAGATCCTTGATAAATTCAAAGCCAAGCAATTTAGTTTCAAGGGCTGAGAGAAGAGTATACCTTCGAGACAATGCATCGGCCACAACATTCTCCTTACCTTGTTTGTACTTGATCACATAAGGGAATGTCTCAATGAACTCCATCCAACGAGCATGCCTCTTGTTGAGCTTCTGCTGACCCTTAAGGTGTCTTAGAGACTGATGATCAGTGTGGATGATGAACTCCTTAGGCCAAAGATAGTGCTGCCACGTTTGAAGGGCCCTCACCAAGGCATAGAGTTCTTGGTCGTATGTGGGGTAGTTGAGCATGGCTCCTCCAAGCTTCTCACTGAAATAAGCCACTGGTTTTCCATCCTGCATCAACACAGCACCAATACCAACACCAGAAGCATCACATTCGATTTCAAAAGTTTTAGAAAAATCTGGAAGTACAAGTAAAGGGGCGTGAGTCAACTTCCCTTTAAGGATTTCGAATGCTTCTTCCTGAGCTGGTCCCCATTTGAACCCCACGTTCTTCTTGATTACTTCAGTAAGAGGAGCGGCCAAGGTACTGAAGTCTTGAACAAATTGCCTATAGAAGCCGGAAAGACCATGGAAGCTTCTTACTTCACCAATGGTGGTCGGAATCGGCCAGTCCTGGATTGCTTGGACCTTCTGCTCGTCCACTCTCAAGCCATCTGCACCTACAACAAAACCTAGAAAGACCACATGATCTGTGCCAAAAGAGCACTTCCCAAGGTTACCAAACAAACGTTCCTTTCTAAGGACTTCAAGAACAGATTTCAAGTGCTGTTTGTGCTCATCAAGGCTTTTGATGTAAATAAGAATGTCATCAAAGTAAACCACAACAAAATGACCAATAAAAGACCTCAAGACATGATTCATTAGGCGCATGAAAGTACTAGGTGCATTAGTGAGACCAAAGGGCATGACAAGCCACTCATACAAACCTAGTTTTGTTTTAAAGTCCGTTTTCCATTCATCACCTTCTTTCATCCTAATCTGATGATAGCCACTTCTCAAATCTATCTTAGAAAAGTACTTAGAACCATGGAGTTCATCAAGCATATCATCAAGACGAGGGATAGGATGTCGATACTTTACCGTGATATTGTTTATGGCCCGACAATCCACACACATCCTCCAGGAGTCATCCTTCTTTGGTACAAGTAGAACAGGCACGGCACAGGGACTGAGACTCTCTCTGATGTATCCCTTCTCAAGCAAGTCGTTGATCTGTTTCTGCAGCTCCTTGGTCTCGACCAGATTGGTGCGGTACGCTGGTCGGTTCGGTAGAGAGGCGCCCGGGACGAGATCGATCTGATGCTCAATGCCTCCCACTGGTGGAAATCCTTTGGGATTTCCTTCTGGAAACACATCAGAATAGTCCTGCAAGATACCTAAAAACTCACTCGGAATCTCCGGTGCAAGGTCAGAAGAAGATGAGGCCAAGAGAGACTCTTTATAAATCAGTAAGAGAAATGGCTTTTGAGAGCAAAGAGACTTCCTTACCTGAATTTCTTTGACAAAGAAGTTGGAGTTTCTGGTACTGGTCTCAGGTTTATCAGCTTTAGAGTCTTGGTCTCGGTTCTTCTTAAGTTGGACCTGGTCTTGATGGACTTCCGAAGGCGACAAAGGCACCAAGGTGATCTTCTTTCCCTTATGATCAAATGAGTGCCGGTTTGTGAAACCATCATGCACTGCCTTCTTGTCAAATTGCCAAGGCCGGCCCAAGAGAACATGGCAAGCATCCATGGGAAGCACATTGCACACAACCTCATCCTCATATCGGCCAATGGAGAGTGGAACCGTGACTTGCTCCTTCACATACTGTTCTCCGGCCTCATTGAGCCACTCCAACCTGAAAGGACGAGAAAGAGGCCGAGTAACAAGCCCAAGTTTCTTTACAAGGGTGTCACTAGCCACATTAGTGCAACTACCTCCATCAATAATTAAAGAACAAACTTTATCAGAAATGAGACATCTAGAGTGAAAGAGATTCTCCCTTTGTTCTTTGTCATTGGATTTTGGTTGAACACTCAAGGCACGCCTAGTAACCAGTAGTGAACCATGGCTCGGCTCATCAAGAACATCCTCATCATAGATCGGATCAGAACTCTCCACAAAGGTCGAGCAAAACTCATCGATCACTCCATCGACCTCCTCATCAAAGATGGGATCAGTGGTGTCGTCCAAGACCTTCCTAGTAACAAGAAGGGGACCATGAACCGGGAAGTCAAGTGCTTCTTCCTCATCATCATCATCATACACTGGTCCGAGATCCTCCTTGTCTTCTTCAGATTCGACTTCTCCATTCTCCAAGAGCACCATCACCTTTTGGTTTGGACATCGGTTGGCATAGTGGCCAAGGCCATGACACCTAAAGCATTGGATGTCTCTGGTTCGTTTGGTAGCCTCTTCTTTCTTTTCTCTATCAACACGAGCAGGGACATTAGTCTTAAAAGCTGTATTTGTTGTGGAAGAAGACTTACCCTTGTCTTGATAGTTTGGCTTGGAAGCAAAGGTCGGTTTAGAAGCAAAGGTCGGTTTAGTGAGACCCTTTCTCTTGACTTGTTGCTCGATCAGCACGGCCTTGTGTAGCATCTGCTCCATGCTGTCATAGTCTTCCAGCTCCATGCGGTCTTGTATGTCCCGGTTGAGCCCGGTAAGAAATCTGGCCATGGTGGCGTCTAAGGGCTCTTCTACATCAGCTTTGATCATCAAGGTCTCCATCTCCTGGTGATAGTCCTCAACTGACTTAGAACCTTGAAGCAAACGCCTGAGTTTATGGTGTAGATCTCGGTGGTAATGGTCGGGAACAAAGCGTCTCCGCATCAGCATGGAAAGCTCATCCCATGTATCAACTGGCGCCTCACCTGCTCTCCTCCTGCTAGTCACAACTCATACCAGTTAATAGCATAGCCAGTAAACTCAGCAGCAGCAAGTCTAACCTTTTTAATATCAGAAAATTTTTGACAATCAAACACAAGTTCAATTTTTCTTTCCCATTCAAGAAAAGCATCCGGATCATTTTTGCCATCAAAAATTGGAATTTTCAATTTCAAACCACCCAAGCCATCATTGGTTCATTCATTTCTACCAAAAGGATTGACATCACCTCGGTTTTGATGCCTAGGAACTCTCCTTGGATGGTTGATGGATCGATCATCATCATAAGACTCTTCTCGGATTTCTAGGTCGGACCGGCTGTTCCTCCTTGGATGGTCACGTCTGGTTCTGGTTCGTGACTGGGTTGGACGGCCCTGAAGTTCATCTAGCCTCTGATGGATCGCCTCCAAACTTGTATTCAATAAGTTAGACATAGAATCATTGAGAGCACGCATTTGCAAGTTAGATAATCCGGCATGTGAATTTCCGGGTCGGTTTCTTTCTTCTTCACTATCCATGGTTACCTGAAAACTTAAACAAGGTAAAGTTATATTAAAACCCTCACACACTCAGGTGTTTATTCTCACCCACACAAGTGTTTCACTCAATTTTAATCACACAAGAGAGTTCCTCCCAAAGTTCTAAGAGAGCAAACTAGATCACCCAATGAGCAAATCCAAGTGAACCACAATAGATCAAGAGAGAAAGATAAGAGATTTAGAGGGGAACCCGCCTTAACCACCTAAAAGGCCGGATTTCTCTTCGGCCAGTAGGTTTTCTCTTCCGCCACCACACCACAAACAAATCAAACTTTGGAATATCTTTTTTTTTTAATACTTTTTTTTTAATAGATCTTTTATTTTTATATGGGGGTAATGAGGGGCCCGGGTTCAAGATAGATAGATAAGAAATTTCGATGAAGAATATGGAAGATGAGATGAAATGGATTGAAGAAAAAAAAAAGAGTTACCGAGAGAGTGGCTCTGATACCACTTGATAGAACCAAAATATGGATCACTCTTTCGGTATGGTTGATATGAACTCAGATCCGAGGGGATTGAGAACTGATGGATCGAGGGGTGACACTAAGGGTTGCGGAATAGCCCAAAGATACTACCAGAGATTCGAAGGTTACCGGATGTGACGCACCGGTCCAACACAACGAAGTGGTTCGCTTGGAGATGACCTCACCAAGAGAAGTATGAATGTTCTAATCAAAGAACAATGAGAGAAGACTCAAAAATAAGCAAAGGAAAATCGATGTGTCTTTTTATTAAGGGGATCATCACATACTTATAAGGTTTGTGAGTCAAAGAAACATAAAGACATTTGTGGGAAAAGACAACATAGAAAATAGAAATGAATGAAAACAAGACATAGAATTTCGAAATTTGACTAAGACTGGTCAAGGTGCGGATTCTTATGTTGACTGGTCCAGATTCATAAAGATGTCCAGGTTAATTCTGTGGTGATCAGGTCGTCCGCGGTAAGGAGCAGGACAAACGTAAGGCTGCCCGCATGGTTGATCGTCGATGATCCATGAACGGATGAAGAGATAGCTCGACCCAAATCTTCAGAGAGTTTAAGTATCCTTGCTTTGGAGTAGTTGGAAGCATCGATCATCATTAAATCATCAAAGTGGTTGGAAATGTCGTGATGAGCCTGATCCGGGCGTGCGGTACGTCCCAAACGGGCCAGGAAAGACAGGCTAAGTCCGGAATCTGATTCTTCTCGATGATCATGGGTTCTGGCTTGACTGTTGGCTCTAGAATGGCGAATGGGTCGGGGAAGAACGCCTGTGGTTCGGCTGATTCAGTCATCAGGTCGTGGATCCATCCTTAGGTCACGTCCGGGTGCACGCGGGTCGATCCTGTACACGGCTCTGTCTGTTGATCTGGTACGGCTGAATGGCTGAACCTCAGCTGGACTGATCTGATCGTCCTGGTCACCATGCTGAGTCTGCTCCACGTCCTGGTCCAGGTCCTGGGTTCTATCAAGTTTTACGGCTAGCCTTGCACCGAGAACTTTGCAGTTCGTAGTGGAATGACCTTTGGTCTGGTGGAACTCGCAGTAGGAGTTATCCTTATACTGGTTCCTGGACCAGGTGTTTCCGGAGGTCTTCCCTTGTTCGGAATTGATAGTGTAGTTGTGCTCGCCCTGGATGTCTTCTCCCTCGTGGTGGACATATTTGTCGTTTCGAGAGCTTTTCTTTCTCGTCGGCGTCTTCTGCGGGTTGTACTTCTGGGAGAGGATTTTCATCTCCTCTTCCATTACGATGAAGTCCGTTGCCTTATGAAGAGCATCCTGAATCGTTCTCGGTTTTTCGAGGGATACCCATTGCCGGAATTTCGACCGGTACCAGAGAGTTTTCTTCAGAGCATCGATCGCCACTTTGTCGCTGATCCCAGTGACTCTTGCCATTACTAGCTTGAATCTATTCATGAACTCGCGAAGTGGCTCGTCTTCTCTTTGAGATAGGCTCCAGAGATCGACGTCCGAGGTTTCTCTGTCTATGAACATGGAATACTTCTTGAGAAAATCTGAAGCAAGTTGGCGGAAACTTCCGATGGAATTTCGTTTTAGGCGAGAAAACCATTCGAGCGCGGCTTCTTTGAGGTTTTCGAAGAAGAGGAGGCAGTAGCCAGCGTCTCGTTCGCGTTCCTTGAGTTTTCACCTCCCCATCGCGATCTGGAAAGACTGCAGGTGCGCTTTCGGGTCGGTGTGCCATCGTAGATGGGAATTTTGATCTTCCCCGGGTCCGAGACGTTGGTCCCAGTAATCCGGGCAGTGAACGGGGTTTTGCGTGCATCCTCGAGAAGTCTGTCGATCTCGGGCGCAGCGCTGGTCGCGTGGTGGATTTGTGATTTCACCGCTTTCACCTCCGCTGTGGTTTTCGCGATGTACTCGCGGAGATCGTGGATCTCATCAGGATTTCTGCCAGCCTTGCGAGCTTGTCTGTGTTGGCCACGGTGGATCCTGGCCTGCTTCTCGGCCAGCTCCTCCTGTTCTACCCAATAGAGGTTTTCTTCTTCCTCGGTCATGGGTTTTTCGAAGGACGCGTCCTGCCGAGCGGACTGGCTTCGCGTTCTTCTTGGGTGGATGTCAGCACCGTCGTCCGAGTGCTCGGACTGGTCGCTTATATCAAGGTCGATGCGCTCGATTTCTTCTCCTTCGTTGCTCCCGGTAGGAGGTGGAAGGTTCTCTGCAGTTGGCTGTGCACCTGGCTGGAGCGTTTCATCAGGGTTTTGGCCTGAGGAAGCATTGTCCGCGTGTGCAGCTCGATTTCCCGGATTTTCAAAATCAAGTCTTCTGCCGCTGCGGGCTCTTGTGGTTCCGCCCGGGGCTTTGCTCCCGGCCTTCGCCGTTAAGGTTTCCACCTGTTTTGCGAGAGAGGCCACGAGTTTTCCTTGTTCGTCCGTCTTTTTCTGAGTGGAGGCGAACATTTCCTTCATCTGGTCTAGTATCGCGGCATCGGCAGTGACCGTTGATACGTTTCCAGCTGGAGTTTTATCAGCGTTGGCATCGACGGGAGTCCCGTCGTGCGTTTGCGGGTCTTTGTCAGTGTTGGTCGTCATATCGGACTAAGCGTGTGTGGTTGCGAGAGAGATAGATCCGTACTCCCCCTCCTTCTAGTGCCAAACTGTGGGAACCGAAATTCACACCGTCGAGTTTTGTTAATCGGAGGAAAGCCAAGTTAACCTAGCCTTCCCTGAAGGTCCCGGTTATCTGCTGGGCCACACACAACACAATCAAATTCAAAAGTAATAAATCGTAAAAGAGCAAAAAGGGAACAAAGAGGTCTTATTTCCGAATTCGCGTTTGAGCGTGAACAACATGTAAGATCCTAGGCCACGAGAGCTGTCGGTATGTTCGCTAGTCTAGCCACTTAAGTTCTAACCGAGTCGAGTCGCAGCTCGGTAGTAAAAACGGAAAAATGCCTAAATTGCTCTAAGTATTAAGTTTGCTCTTAGAATGCTCCCTCCATTCTCTTCGTCCTAGGTCCTCCTTATATACTCCTCCTTAGGTCGGTTTACCTCTTCTCGGGCCGGATTTGTCGCGAAGCGGACTTTTCCATATTTCCTTCTTCTTTGTGATTATCTTCGGAAATTTGACATTTATCTCTTCCCGCGGATGCGATAAACCGTCATACCAGTTTTTGGGTTCAAATCTTTTGGGACCAAAGATAGGCCGTTGTCCGCAATTCGGACCATCTTTGGGCCGTATCGAGACTTAAGCGTTTTTACGATTTTACTCGCGAAGTAGCCGTTGGTATAGGCATGGTTCTTCCAACGGAACCCTGTTTCTTCGCATAGCCGAGGTAGCTAGCAACCTATCGGATTATATAAGCAAAGTTAGCTAGCAACCTATCGGATTATATAAGCAAAGTTAGCTAGCAACCTATCGGATTCAATCAATATTTTGACAGGCTGGTCGGTTTAAACAATTTTAAATCAGATGAACAATTAACCAAGCAGGATGAGAAAATAAATCTATCAATTTAACGGTCAAACAGTTCTAGCAACATAGCATCAGATTCAATCAGATTTAAAACCTCAATGATCAAAACCGAAAACAATTTTGATTTCAAAATATTCAATTAGGGTTTTAATATGTGATTTGATAATTATAGTATAATTAATTCTGATACTTATATTATTTAGGGTTTATAGATATAAGGTTGGATTTTATCGGATTTTAACTTGTAAAAACCGATTTGAGGTTTTAATCATGTAGGAACATGATTTAGGGTTTGGGGTATCGAATTTTTAGAGCTTCGATTTACTCAATTAGGATTTTTGATCTATTACCCTATGGTTTTGATTCATAAAGATTAGGGTTTTAGGGTTTCATTCTTTATCAATCAATCCATGTTCGATTATGGGTTCTTAGGTTATGAATTACCTTTTAACCTTAGATGATTGTTGAATCAGACCACCAAAGGATTTGAGCCGCGAGCTGGACACGAACGGGACGCGAGCTGGAATGGATCGTGTCGCTTCTATCGGGTCGCGGACGTCCTTTGTTGCTTGATCGGGAACGCCTTGGGCTGAAGCTGACCGGGGACGCGAGCTGGAACAGATGCGGGAACAAGAGACGCGATCGGGGTTTAGGGTTTGTCAGATCGCCGGCTAGGGTTAGGGTTTTAGGATTTTTCGATTTGGGTATTGGCTTAAGGATTTAGAGTTTCGTGCTGATAACGTGTTATAAAAGTAATGGAAAAATCTATCTTTATTCATAACATAGAGGTTCCTTATATAGGAGATTACACCGTCATAGATAAATAGAAAGATTACAAATCATAATCTCTTGGTTATGAGCCATCCACAATCTGGTTCATAACACGTTTAACGCCAGCTATTAATACCCACATTTCCTGTAGTGAATAAGACGATATTGTAATTGGCATATTAATTATATAGTATAGTTTTTTAAAAATATTTCACCTAGAACTAAGTTTGTTCTGACTTTGTGCTTCTGTTTTAATAGTATTGATGTAAAGATGAGTTTAGTTGTTTTAAGGTAGATTTACAAATATAATCGTGATCTCTTGAGGATAGACTACACAAAATGTTTTCATCATCAGTCAAAGCCATTTGGATGTAATTTTCAGTCTCGAGTTCGAACCTATACATGCACAGCTTTGTCTGGTGATGGAAACATTTTGCATAGTCAAAGCCATGCTTCTAGGTTCGAAGTCGAGACATCTTTTTGGTTTTTAATCTCCTCTTATACAAATTATGATGTGGAAATGTTACTTGTTGAAAATGAGTTTGCTCCTGCGACCAAGTTTATTTTGAGTTCCCGATTCAAGAAAAAAAAAAAAACTCATAATGATTTGGGACAAATTTTGTAAATTCAAAATCAGTATAAATAATAAGTGAGATCGGCATAGAGGAACACAAAACATATGCTGCTCAAGATGTTTAGACTAACCACAATTTATAGTTTTTGTTAAGCTTTTCGAGGGTTCTACTGTGATGTAGATTTAGATCGTTTTCCCGACAACTTAATCTTATTCTAAGGGACCACACTATGTAATTTTTGATCTTAATCACATCAATAAAATCTTTTAAACCCATCACTTAAGTTTTTAATATCTTTACATATACTGAATTTAAAGTTCAACACTATTATACTTTGTTGAATAATAACTGTAACAAAAAATAATAGTTAAAAGTTTTCCATTTGACTGGCATAAGAGCATGTACATTGGTGTATCTTAACACCGTAGCTTAGGGAAATTAGGTTTAAAAAAAAGATTAAATGGGATTAATACAAGATGCATAGCTTAAATAACAGACAGAAGGAACGTCCCTTCGTCGCCACGCGTCACTGCTCAATTGGAGAGAGGTTTCGGTGTCGATTGTGTTTCCTCTCTCTCCTTCTTCTATTTCATTCTCCTGTGTTCTCTCCTCCTCCTCGGCGATATGGCAATTTTTCTCTTCTTCGGTGGATCTCCTCAACGAAACGGAGTGTGTGGGTGGGTCCTGTCGACGCAAGAAGACGGTGTCCTCTCTATCTGTTGCTCTCGTCGGGCTAGGAAAACGGCGAGATCTCTCTGTCATGGTGGCTGTCGGAGACGAAGTAAAACGATTACTGTTGCTTCGCCGGTGAATCGGAAGGTAAAGAAGCATGATGCATGTCTTTGATTGTGTTCCTTGATCGTTTATCTTAAGAAGTAGAATCATGTTTGAATATTTAAATTAAGCCTGTCTTTCATTGCGTTTCTTGATCGATAATAAGAAGCATGATGCATGTCTTTGACTGTGTTCCTTCATCGTTAATCTGAAGAAGTAGAATCAAGTTTGAATATTTCAATTATGCTTGTCTTTCATTGTGTTTCCTCATCGGTAATTAAGAAGTTGAATCCTTTGATTTGTGTTGATTTTTTTCTGTGTTTTTGTCTTGAGATGTCTGAGGAGAATGAGATGGATAGATGAAGAAGAAGCATGATCCAGGTTCGTCGGACAAAACCCCCGCGATTCTTCATACAGGTAAAACCTTTACTCTGTTGAATTGGATAAAACCTTTACTCTGTTGAATTGGATAAAGCATAGCATTGTTTATCTTTCTGGTGGTTTGTAATTAATGTTGCGTTTGTTGTTGGTGGTTATCCTTGTTTGAAATGAATTGAATCGTGGGTTAGTGTTTGGTTAGGTAATAAATAGAGGTTTAGGTGGTTAGATAGAAATGAGATTATGGTTGTCTTGAGTAATAAATACATGTTTATGGTTAGATAGATATGAAAAGTCTTGTGTGATGAATGGGTTGGATAAACGTCTTCTCGGTTTGGTTGGGTGTGATCAATGCGATTCTAGCTTCTGTTCTCTCCATAAAAATCTGTCTTCTCTTCTTTCTTGAATGCATAGAAATCTTTTCTTCTCCTCTTTCTTCTCTTCCCACTTTCTCATCTCTGTTATTTTCTTTCTCTCTTCCTTGAGGTTGCTTCTGAAATGGATTCTTACCCATCTTCGCAGACCTCTAAATTTGTTGAGCTATTAAATAGTCAACAAAGCATCTTCTTTGGCAACAATGACGACAGTGTCTCACTGTCTTCATCACAATCTCCGTATCTAGGCAATCTTGGAACCGAAGATGGTGGAGAGACTGGTACAGAGCGTAGAGAACGGCGGAAGTGGACGCCTAAGGATGACATTGTGCTCACTAGCTCCTGGCTTAACACAAGTAAAGATTCAGTGGTGAGCAATGAACAACGGTCAGACGCTTTCTGGACAAGAATAGCGGCTTACTTTGCGGAAAGTCGTCAAGATGGTGGCTGCAAACAGAGAGAAGCTAGGCATTGCAAGAAACGTTGGCACATGATCAATGATCTCGTGTGCAAGTTCTGTGGAGCCTATGAAGCTGCAAGCAGGGAGAAGACGAGCGGGCAAAATGAGAATGATGTGCTGAAACAAGAACATCAAATATTCTACACCAACCATAAGAAGAAATTCCTCCTTGAACATGCTTGGAAGGAGCTGAGGTTAGACCAGAAGTGGTGTGAGCAAGCGTCTGCTAAAACCGAAGGAAGCTGCAAAAAAAAAGTGTGAGGATGGTGCTGATTCTTCAAGCTCTCAAGCAACTGAAATGAAGCGTCCACCGGGTGTTAAATCCGCCAAGGCCAGTGGCAAGAAGACAGTGGCTGAGGAGAATGCGATGAAGGAGTTTCACACCATGTGGTCAATAAAACAACAGGATCTCGCCATGAAAAACTGCTTGTCTAAGATGAGGCTACTGGAAAGTTTGATAGCCAAAAAAGATCCCCTTGCCGAGTACGAAGAAGCTGGTTGATGAGTTGTTGTTGTCTTAAGTTCCTTTGATCTGTGTTCTTGAAGTTTCATCTTCTGTTCTCTTTTTATTAGTATCTTGTTCTGTCTGAAGTTCCTCTTGTTATGTTTGAGATGAAAAAGCATGGTGTTAATGTACTTTAAATGTTCGTGGTTATGGTATTATGTTCATGGTACAATGGGCTTGTTTAAGTAAAATGCTCTTCATGGTTAATCTTGTTATGTTTGATCTGTTTTCTCATGGTTAAATGTTCTTCTTCATCTTGCAGGTCACGACTGAGAGTTGACGTTGTGAGACCATTTGAGATGAGACCATGTGAGATGAGAGCATAGGAGACAGAGGTCACGGGTGAGAGTTGTTGGTGTTTGTTGTTTGTTGTCGTTGGGGTCACGGGTTGTAAAGAGTTCACGGGTGGTCACGAGAGTTTGTATAGTACACTGAGTTGTTGTCTTTATTGTCTTGTATTCCTGTTTCATGGTTTTGATGTCTTTAGAGGTCACAAGAGTGTGTAAAGAACACTTATAAATTGGTTTGCATTCTCACCATTCTCATTCAATACGAGTTGTTAGGGTCAAAATCGGTCACGACCGAATCAATGTCTGAAAGTCCGTAAAAATCGGCATGAACGTTTTTACGAAAAATAAATCTTCGGAAAAGATTTATTCTTACAAAGAGCCCTGCGGAAGAAACACGGGACATCGGAGAAAATCCCGAAAAAGGTCACACGGTCGCTACGTAGTGACCGAGCTCGAGCCAAGCTCGGTCGCCACGTAGCGACCGAGCACACGTCACGCTCGGTCACTATGTAGCGACCGAGCATAGCGACCGAGCTCGAGCCAAGCTCGGTCGCTACGTAGCGACCGAGCATCCGTCCCGCTCGGTCGCTACGTAGCGAACGAGCGTGCGTTCCGTTCGGTCGCTACGTAGCGAACGAGCGTGCGTTCCGTTCGGTCGCTACGTAGCGACCGAGCTCTTCCGAAACGTCGATACGACATGAATTCATGCATTGTCGTCTACCCTTCAATGCTGTCTCTCGAAGACCGTAGCGAACCCATTTCATGTTTTCCGCCATTCGAAGTCATCAATCAAACTTTACGATAAAAACCGCGGAAAGTTCATTTTTATCGAAAGAAGTCGTAATAAACGCTTCAAGTCGAAAGACGGCCCAAAGGGACCTAAGGCATGACTCGAAGCCCACCTTACGATTTCTTAACCAGCAGCCCGTAAACCATGGGACGGTTTACGCTTGGTTCGCAAGGAAAGATAAATGTCAGGTTTCCGCAGATAAATACGAAATTTTGAGGATAATTACGATGATCGGGAAAAATATAATATCTCCATTTTTAGGCTATGACGCCTTAAGGGCAGAAGGGGAAAAACGTAAACCGACCTAAAAGCGAGTATATAAGGAGTCCTAGGCAAGAGGCATGAGGGACAACTTTTTAGACTCAGAACTCTCGGCACTTAGAAACTCTGAGGCATTATTCTCGACATGCTCCGTTTCCGTGACTGGCACCCGATTACCAGACGAACGTGCACAAGCAGTTCGATCTCTTGGTTCACTCTTGAACTACGTTCGGCTTGATCCTCGAAAGGGGTACGTAGGCAGCCTTTCATAAGGTTCAGTCCGAAATCAATCAAAAACCTTTTCTGTATTTTCTTCGTCTTTTGTTATCGAGCTGCGAGTCAACTAGGTTTGAGCTTTTAGGCCGCTAGAACTAGGTAACTCGCTGACAGCCTTTGCGGCCAAAGATTTTATGATCTCTTGTAATGATCGCAACGCTCTCACGCTGACTCGAAATAAGATCTACTGTTTTCTCTAAACTCGTTTGTTATCTTTTCATGATTTCCGCATATATTTTGTCACTTGCCGTTGGCTCTCGCAGAGATCCAGGACCTCTGGGAAATTAGGATTTTCCTAGTTTCCTAATTTAAACGTAAATCGACAGTGCGAATTTTGGTTCCCACACGATTTCACTATAATCTCATGTTCTTCTCTCCATTTTCATTCTCACCATTCTCATTCAAAACGAATTCTATCTTGTAACCAACAATCTCATCTTTCATAAGAAAAATTCAATCTTGTAACCCAACCTTCCATCTCTTCTTTCCTGGATTGAATCTTGTAACCCAACCTTCCATCTCTTGTTACCCAACCGAACCCAATCTTGTAACCCAACCTTCCATCTCTTGTTACCCAAGTTTTCCATCTTATCAAAAATTTTCCATCGCTTCTTTCACAAAAAAAAATTATATATTATCATCTCATGGCATTTTCTTCTCAAAACACTTTCGAAGATTCAATTGATGAAGCTTTCAAACATTTCAGAATCTGTTAAATGCTCAAGGTGATCAAGAAGATGAAAGAAGGACAAGAAAAAACAAGTTTTTATCGAACGAAACCGTGAAGAAGGCCATCTCCGGTTATGGAACGATTATTTCAGTGACACTCCCACATATCTTGAAAATCTATTCAGACGACGATTTAGAATGATTAAGCCATTGTTCATGCATATTGTTGATCGCCTCTTGATATACCATGGATTTCACTCATTTTTAGTCATGATATATAAGTGTTTTAAGATATATTTATCATGTTTTAGAGTCTTCTCAAAGCAATTACATGTTCAGTTACTTGATAGAAGGAAATGATGCTTTTGGGACACTTTGGAGTACTTTTACGCGTAGAGAATCGATCGACGCTTGAAGATCAATATCGATCGACCGGAGCCAATTAAAATCGATCGACAGCCGTTCAGCGTCATCGATCGATATTGGATCACTCGAGGATTAATCACGAAATTAGAAGACTTCATTTCCATAAAGTTTATTAATTGCAACCTAAGCCCTTAGCTGTCTGTGAGGCTATATGTACTAGGGTTTTGTATCATTTTAGAGGTAGACTTGCCAAAAGACCTAGTTTGGAGAAGAAGCATTTTGGCTACCATTAGAAGAGCTTAGGATTCGAGAGATAGATCTGAGACTGCATAACAGAGAAGATCTTGAACTCCTTTATTTCTATTACTCTTACTTTCTGTGTTCAATATTTCAATTGAGTTTTATTCAAACCATCATGACTTTGTCTCTCATGAATATGTCCGAGTAAACCCAATTGTTAGATTTAGGTTTCTCATAAAGGTTGAAAGTGTGTGCTGCTAATAACACTGTTAAAAAGGTGTTTTGATTGTTCTTTCATGCTTGTTGAGCTTAATGCAAAAATTAGGATTGATCACCCTCATTTTATATCTTAGGATTAATTGAGATAACCAACTGTTACCCTCAATACGTGAAATAGCCAGCGTGATCTAACTGACTAGATAACAACGAGAGTTGGTCTAGAAGGTTAGAGAACAGCTTTAAACCCGCTCGCAAAGCTTGCTAGAAGAACCGTCGATCGACGCGACTATCGTTGTGTCGATCGATTGTTTGAAAGGTGTCTCGATCGATGTGCATCAAGTCACATCGAACGACTCTTTCTCGAGATCAAAAGACGACAGTTGAGATCCGAGATCTAGTAATGAAAACCTATCTGGTTTTACCATTGTTTGAGTTCAAAAACCGTCAAACCCTTTAGTCTAAACTAAGTTACATGCTTTTCATACCTGAGAATTTGCCTAAGTTTAGCTGTTTTCTCATCCTTAAAACAACTTCAACTTAAACCGCCGAACAATTGCCTTGTTCGACTCATCAGTTACTGCTTTTAAACAAATAGACCTCTTAGTCTATCTTTATTTCTAATCCCTTAGATCTGTTGAGTAATCCTAGAGTCCTTGTGGATTCGATCCCTAAGTATTGCATATGAACCTCTTATTTGAGAGAGTAATTCACTCCTTAGGGTAATTTGAGTGATATCAAATTTGGCGCCATTGTCGGGGGTTCTTTCTTATTACCATTAGATTTGATTTAGAATTTAGTATAGACTTGTTACGAAAAACTTGTTAAGTTTTCTTTCTTTCCCTGTCTACGCAGACACTAAGAATGGAGAACATAGAACACGGCCGAGCATCGATCGACGACGATGTAATGTTATCGAGCGACGTGGAGACCGAAGAATCGACTGACACGGAGCTCCCGACATCAAACCACACCGCCCAGCCGGAAGCAGGTAAGTCTTCTCTTACCGAGCTTATTAATGAAGAAGTAGTCCAAACTGAACCAATAGGTCAATTGAGCAATGAGACCAGCCAAACTAAACAGGGGACTGAAATCCCTGTTGAGATAAATCCCACCTTGATAAAAGGTGAAGAGATAAGATTGCCTTTGCAAGACTACCTAGACCCTGGTAGAACCTATTCCAATAGGTCCGCTATTAAAATACCAGGAGACGATACCAAGAAATTTAAGTTCAATGCAGATTACAACTGTATGGTTTGTTGAAACCCATTCCGTGGATCTCTCTCTGAGCACCCACAAGATCACATCGAAGGTTTGGAAGAATTAATCCCAGATGAATACAATCGTTGCAAACTATTCTTATTTTCCCTAGAGGGAGAAGCTCTCAGATGGCTAAACTGTTTAGCAACAGGATCCCTTACTCGTTGGGAAGAGATTAGAAACGCCTTCCTTAAGAAATTTTTCGATGATGAGCGCTATTGGGAAGTAAGGAGAAAAATCTTTACATTCCGCCAAGATCCACGTGAATCATTTAAAAACGCCTGGGAAGATTCAGGAGCTATGAACTTGAATGTCCCCATCATGGTTATTCAGAACTACAACTCCTTAACATCTTCTATGGAGGTGTTAACTTGAGCTACAAAACTACACTCGACACGGCGAGTAAAGGAAATTTCGTCACTAGGAGCCCCGAAGACGCTAGACGCCTTATCAAAAATGTAGCAACGGGAAAATCCTATGAGAAGATGGATGAAGAAATAGGAACTTCGATAAATTCAGAAGATAATTCAGATTTGGTAGAGATCAGGAATTCCCTCAATTCGCTTCACTATTTTCTTCAGAATCAACACCGATCTGATATAGCCCAGATCGAAAATGATGCCTTGTCTGATAAGAAAAATCAATTAGAAGAAGAGACAAGCTATTCAGACCCCTATCCCGTGTTTAACGTTGATAGTTTCACCCAAGCCTATGACATTGCTGTGAAATCACGCACTGGAAAGGAAAAGTTCAATATCAGACAAGCACTTACTGGCAACCGTAAAACGAAGTCAGATTTTTACGGAAAAATAAATATGGTTTACGGAAAGTTGATGGAGAAAGCAGATTCTTTGAGTGAACTTATCCAAAAATTAGAAAGTCAAGTAGCTGAAATTGCGACTGCCATTAAAAGAGAAACATGACGTCTTCCCGGGAGAACTGATTTAAACCCGAGACGTCAAGTCAGTGCCGTAATGTTGCGTAGCGGAAAACGTCTCGCGACAAACACGAAGTACAACACCGAAATTGGCAATTCTGCCAATGCTGATGAAATAGGCAAGAGCAATTCTCAGCCTATACTTCTTGATGACCCTGACCCAAAACCTTCTCACGAAAACAGGAAGTCTACTGCTGAAAAAAATAAGGAAAAGACTATAGACTTAGAAGTAGAAGACAATTCGGAAATTGAGGCCGAAATCGATCGACAGTATGGTACCCATGTCGATCGACCGGTGAAGCCTGTCGTCGATCAACATTCAGATAACCCTATCGATCGACGTTCCACTCAACCCGAACCAACGATTGAAAGAGTCTATAGAACCCTACCCCCTTTTCCTCCTAAACCGCAGACTAAGAAATCATTAGAAAATGCGATATGCAAGAAAGCATTGGATAGAATTACTGTGGAGATGTCCCTTAGTGATGCTATGAAAATAGCACCTTCGATAAAGAAGTATATGAAGGATATGATGTCTCCAAATTATCCAACCGCATAACGAAGCGTGATGGTGGTGTCAGAGGAAGTAAGTGCCATGATTCAAGGAGAAACTCCAACTAAGAGGCCTGATCTTGGTAGTTTCGTCCTAGATTGCAATATACAGAATACGCGTTTTCCTCTATCACTATGTGATCTTGGCTCTAGCGTAAATCCTATGCCTTACTCCGCCGCAGTAACCTTGGGATATAACGAGTTTATGTCAACTCCGATAACCTTGGTTCTAGCTGATCGGTGTATCAGGGTACCTGAAGGGATTCTCAAAGACTTTCCCGTAAAAATTAATGATTGCTTCGTGCCTACGCATTTTGTTGTGTTAAAATACAGACAGGAACCAAAAGACCCCCTCATTCTGGGTCGGCCATTCCTAGCTACAGCTGGAGCGATCATTGATGTGAAAGAAGGACGAATAAATTTGAACATCGGGGACATCTCGATGACCTTTGATATGGAAAAACTAATCAAGCAACCCTTGATAGATGACCAAGCCTTCTATGTGGAAGAAGTTTCTGAGCTGGATAAGGAATCTTTCATAGACATGTGCTCAGACGACCCCTTAGAAAATGCTCTTACCCATATGGAAAAGGAAATCTTCAGCATAGATAATAGGACAGACGATTATGTGCGACTGATGGATGCAAGTATCGAGGTTGCGAACATCGAAGAAGATGATGACTCAGACATTATCGTCGATCGATATCTCAGAGAGGCCGTCGATCGACAACCATCTTCATTATCTAATTGGTCTAAAGACAAAGCACCAAAGGTTGAATTAAAACCCCTCCCCAGTGGTCTTAAATATGCATTTCTTTATGACCAATGCTACCCTGTTATTGTTAACGCCAGTCTCACTAGCGGAGAACTTGCGTTATTATTAAATAAACTACGCAAGTACAGGAAAGCAATCGGGTATTCTCTCGATGATATTCCTGGTATTTCTCATGATCTTTGCATACACCGTATTCATTTGGAAGACGACGCAAAAACGTCGATAGAACAGCAAAGGAGATTAAATCCGAATCTAAAGGAAGTAGTCAAAAAGGAAATTATTAAACTCCTAGATGCTGGAGTTATCTATCCTATTTCGGATAGTAAATGGGTAAGCCTCTTACATGTTGTACCCAAACAAGGGAGGTATTACAGTAGTGAAGAACAAAAACGATGAACTCATCCCGACTCGTACCGTCACTGGACATCGGATGTGTATCGACTATAGGAAATTAAATGCTGCTACTAGGAAAGATCACTTTCCTCTGCCCTTTATTGATCAAATGCTAGAGCGTTTAGCCAATCACCAGTATTACTGTTTTCTTGATGGATATTCCGGATTTTTTCAAATTCCCATACATCCGGATGATCAAGAAAAGACAACCTTTACATGCCCCTATGGAACATTTGCGTATCGCAGAATGTCATTTGGCCTTTGTAATGTTCCCGCCACTTTCCGACGTTGCATGATGTCAATTTTTACAGACATGATCAAGGACTTTATGGAAGTCTTTATGGATGACTTTTCAGTCTACAGATCAAATTTTAAGAGTTGCCTCCATAATTTATGCAAGGTATTGGAAAGATGCGAAGAAAAGAACCTTGCCCTAAATTGGGAAAAATACCATTTTATGGTTAACGATGGCATCGTATTAGGACATAAGGTTTCCGCCGCTGGTATAGAGGTAGATAGAGCTAAAATCGAGGTGATGACCGGTCTACCAGCACCCAAAAATGTAAAAGACGTGCGAAGTTTTCTCGGACACGCCGGATTTTATAGGAGGTTTATACAAGACTTTAGCAAAATTGCTAGACCTTTAAATAACCTCTTGTACAAGGAAGTAAAGTTCGACTTTACCCCAGAATGCATGAAAGCTTTCGAAGATTTAAAAAAATCCCTTATAACTGCCCCCGTCGTTCAAGCACCCGACTGGAATCTCCCTTTCGAGATCATGTGCGATGCGAGTGATTTTGCGATTGGAGCAGTTCTGGGAAAAGATAAAAAGCTGCATGCCATCTACTACGCCAGTCGTACGCTTGATGAAGTGCAACAGAATTATGCAACAACAGAAAAAGAACTACTCGCCGTAGTTTATGCATTTGAAAAATTCCGTCAATATCTAATTGGCACAAGTGTGATAGTTCACACTGACCATGCTGCCATTAAATATTTGATGCAAAAGAAAGATGCAAAACCTCGACTCATACGCTGGATTTTTCTACTCCAAGAGTTTGATATTGAAATTAAAGATAAACGAGGAGTAGATAATGGAGTCGCTGACCATCTTTCTCGGATCAGAAAAGAGGATAACGTCCCTATAGACGATTTCTTCCCAACAGAGAACGTTTCACAAATAGACACATCTTTCGTAGGTCAAATATCTCTCACTTTCGATGAGACATCGATCGATGCGAAAGAGAACATATCGATTGATTCCAGTAGTGATACATCGATCGATAACGACAGTATCACAACGCCTCGATTCCCTAGTAACCACAATCACGGCACCTCGTCTACAAAAATAAATATTGACATAAAGGTTAACGTTGCTGGTGATAAGATAAATCTCACACCTGATGAAGAATCGCAACGAGAGGTGCACGCAATTGGCACACTACAAGAAAACAAGTAGTTCCTGACTGCAGAATCAGAAGCGAAACAGTCGCAAATGACGTTTTACGACTGAGTAGCGACTACGAAGCATGGTCGTCAATCAACGCGTCGGTAACTACATTGGTCGTAAATCAGTCGCTATATTACGACTGTTCTACGACTAATTTACAACTAAACAATTCCATCGGCATATAGTCGTCTAATAGTCATAATATGTTACGATTACACTCCGATTGTTTCACGTCTAATATAGGACTATTCTTAGTCGATTACTTAGTTTATCAGCAGTCGTTAATCAGTCATTTATTAGCAGTCATTAATTAGTCGGAACATAAAGTCGTAGTGTAGTCGTTAATTTTGCGACCGTTTAACGACTAGTTGTTTAGTCCGAGTCTAGTCGCAATGCAGTCGCTAATTTTGCGACCCTTTAGCGACTACCTGTTTAGTCTGAGTGTAGTCACAGTTGTTGTCAAAGTTCAGTCGTTAATTTTGCGACTACTTAGCGACTACATGTTTTTATCAGTCGCTGTTTCGTCGTAAAATGTTGTAATTTTTTTCCAACTGAATTACGACTCCCCTTTTGGTTTCTTTGAATTTGCCATTCCGATTTTAGGTACTTTCTGGTTTGTAATGCTAATAAATCTATGCTATTGATCATTGTAAAATTAGAAAGCAGTAGTTAATTTTAAAACTGAAAATGTTAAAGCCCCAAAAGTTTGAAACAAGCAACTAAACAAAAGAACTTACAAAAGTTAAAAGTTTCTAGGTAAATAAACAGGAAAGCATGATCAGGTGCTGGAATTAGCAGCTACAAACTCATTATAATGGATTAGTTGCAGCTAGAAACTTCCCCACTATAGAGAACTCCTTGATCTGCTTTGACTGCTCTGCAATACAAGCACCTTGCTCTTCAATAATAGCAGCCTGTGCTGCATTAGAAGCAGCCTGCTCTTCTATTTTGCGGTGAGCATCTTCAAGAAGCTTCTTCATGTCGAGGAATGCAGAAGAAGAGAATTCACTGAACGTCCGTTCCCATTGACGAGAGTTTTCTGGAGGCTTCCAATGCCATAGTGCTGTCCTCTTTCATTTGTGAAAGTTGACTACAACAACAAATCAAATTGTTACTACAAAGCAGAAGAAAAAAGTATCAAGTATAAAGAACAAATAAAAAAATAAAAGAAACAGCTTACCAAAAGGAATATCTCGTTATCCTCCTCTATGGAGAGCTGTGGATCATTGGAAGCACTGTCTGAAATCTGTGAGTTTTCAGCCTCAAGGGCAGTCAACTTGGCTTCTTTGTTCTTCTTATACATCTCTGCAACCTTCTCTGCTTTCAAATCGACAAAGGTCCCATCCTTTCTTGTATGTGTCTCCATGAAAACTTCACCAAGAGTAACTGGTCTGCCAATTTCTCAACCTAAAATGGTTAAAAAAGAAAGTAAAGGTTAAATGATACAAATACAAGTTTAACTTGTATGATTGGAGGGAAAAAGGACTTACCATTTCATGTTCGATTTGTTCGAAAGACTTCTGGCCGGAGTTGTGCTTGTGTGGACCAAGTCCGTTCCGGTCAGACAACCGAAAGTCTGATGATGTCTGTTCCAGACTCAAAGGTTGGAGAAAGGATCGGTATCTCAGGGCCCCGGTTTGGCTGGGATAGCAGTTGGTTGAGTAAACGAGTCTGCTCATCAGAGAGCGTCGGTTCCACAGCTTCTGGACTTTCTGTACTCGCAGAGTCTTGAGCCTGAGAACTGCTGGGAGAACGTCGCGTCGCTGACGTTTCGGACCGTCGAGATTGTGGCGGTGGAGATGGTTGAAGAAGAGGCCCTGAAGCAGCTTGAGTTTGGGCCTCTGAGTCTTGGAAGAGCTGCCTCGGAGGTGGGTAGTCACTCATGCCTGGTGGAGATCGGCGGGTGGGGACAGGAGGAGCTGTCGTCTTAGAAACGAACTGGTACTGCGAGGGAAGGGGAGATTTTTGTGAACGTTTCTGCTTCTTTTTTGATGACATCGTTTCAAAGAGAGATGAGAGATTAGGGTTCTTTAGGTCTCAAAAGAGAGATGAGGCGTTTCTGGAATTCGGCGATTAGGATTTGGATATAGTGAGATTCGAGAGAGGGTGAGAGATTAGGGTTCTTTGGTTTCGGTGGAATCGAAAGAGAGTGAGATGTCTTTGATAGGGTTGTCTGAGTGTATTAGGCTTAGGTTGGTTTTGTTTTTTGGGTTTTGGGTCTAAAAATTGGGCTTAGCGGGATTTGATTAATTGGTTAGGCGGGAGTTAGGAAAATTTTGCAATTGGGTTTACACTTTACCGGGGAACTTTGAAAAATTCAGGGGGAAAAAATCGGGTTTAGGGTCTAGCAATTTAGGGTTTAGCAAATTTAGGGTTTAGAAATTTTTTTTTCTTTGCTTATAACAATTTAGGGTCTAGCAATTTTTTTTTGATCGATGGATATAGCAATTTAGGATATAACACTTAACAATATAAAAACACATTATTAGGAAGCAAACAACACATTATTTAAAAGTAAAGAACATAAGTTTAGGGATATGACTTAATAAGTTATGGTAAAACATTTTAGGATGGTGTTTCTCCATCTTCACCTTCATCATCAGAAGAAGTCGAGGATAGATTACATTGGAATTCATCCTCCGATTCTGCATCTTCGACATCAATATCGAGATTAATCGGTTCTCCTCGAGCATGTAACAAATGGTCGACTGGTATATCTTCAATTGTAGTCATCAATACAGCATCATCATTGTCTTGTTGTAACACTGTCGGTTCGTTGTCTTCGTATTCTCCTGAAATGATTCCCCTCGGATTCACTTTTAAAACATTGTACCACAACTGCTTTGGTTTCTTTACGTACGGATACAGGATATAACAAACTTGATGTGCTTAAGATGCTGTTATCATATAATAAAAATTTAATAATACATATTTATTTATATTAATTAATATGTATAAATAATACGTACGTACCTTGAATAAATGGTTCGTATTTATAGTATTTCCTCGATGAAAGAACGTCCACGATGCTACCATTGCTCCACCGAGTGCCTCTACCAATCACAGGATCATACCACTTACACTTAAAAGTGTAATTTTTAAATTCACCGCCCCCTCATACTCAATTTGAATGATATCAGTTAAGATCCCATAGTAATCAGCTTCATCTGATGCATTTGTGTAACTCTCTCCTTTAACACATATGCCATAGTTACAAGTCTTTCGTCCCTCACCATGCTCTTGTGTATGAAATAAGAAACCTCTGGTGAAGTAGATGGGCCAGGTTTTGGCCTTATTTACGGGTCCATTCGCAATATTTTTGACCCACACAGGAAACTCGTGTGTGTTGCTCCAGTAACGAACCTGCATATATATAAAATATCATTATATATAGAATTATAGACACAATTAGGTACATAATATTATTGATCAGACGTACGTAATATTTCACCCATATATGATATTCGTCAGCTCTCTTTGTGGAGAGTTCTTTCTCGGAAATGTCTACGTATTTTGCAGTTAGATAATCTTCAAACATCCTATAATAGATCACAACCACAAATTAGTATGAGGAATTATAGTGCGATATATTGAAACAAAATATGATAAACCAAATTGTACCTCTCAAATGGCGGAAAATAATCACAATTTCGCAATCATATGAATGTGCGCAGTTATAGTTTTCTCGGAAAGCCATATCTCTTGCATTTCTCCACTCGGACGACCTACATGTGTAAATATATCAGGCACTCCACGGACACAATATACAGGGACTTCACCTTCATCAAATCGTGTAAACCTGCACAAATTAATGAACCACATTACATTGAAGAAAAAACACGAGTATACAAAAAAAAAAGGAATCTGCAGGATAATGAAAGTCTTTACGTTGATTTTGTTTGTATATGATCAGCAAAGTAGTGCTCAGAAAAGTAAGCAAACTCCTCATTGATATATGATTCAACAATCGATCCAGCAACAAATCTTTTGTTCTTTGCTTTTGCTTTCAACTTTTTGAAATTCCTTTCAAAGATATACATCCACCTATAATTGACAGGTCCTCCTAATTCAGCTTCATAGGGGAGGTGTATAGGGAGATGTTGCATTACGTCAAAAAATGATGGCGTAAAGATCTTCTCTAAATTGCAGATGATCAAAATAATGTTTTTTTTTAGAATTTGGAGACGATCTTTCTGCAAAGTTCTTGAGCAAAGGTCACGGAAAAACAATCCAGCACCTACAAAATTAGAAATATTCTTCAAATCACAGATAAAGTTGTATCATTAAATATAAAAAAATTATAACAAAAAATTAGCACCTGATAATGCAAGATGGACATAGTTGTCTAGGAGTTCTGAAAAGATAAATGGAAGTAGCCGCTCCATAAAAACATGGCAGTCATGACTCTTCATGCCAGAGAACTTGTTGTTCTCCATATCAACACAATTAGCTAAGTCTGAAGCATAACCGTCGGGAAATTTAACTGCGGGTTTCACACATTCCAATAAACTTTTTTTCCCGACTTCGTCCAATGTGTAGGGAGGAAATGGAGCTTGACCATCACCATCAACATGTAAGTGTGGCCGATCAGAAAACTCTGATATATCCAATCTTGACTGGATTGTGTCTTTCGATTTACCCTTCACATTCATAAGAGTATTCATGATGTTGTCGAAAAAATTATTCTCGATATGCATCACATCAAGATTATGATGGAGAATTAGATCCCTCCAGTATGACAACTCCCAAAATATGCTTTCCTTGTGCCAATTATGGTACTTTCGATATCCAGGCTTCTTCTTTTCATGACCGTTTCCACCGCAAACAGACGTTTTAGGAGGATTGACACAATTTAAATACTCTGAAAAACTTGCTCACCAGTCAAAAAATCAGGTGGAACTTCATTTACCGCATTTTTTCCCTTCAAGAAGTCTTTTCTATTCTTCCTCAGTGCATGATTATGAGGATGAAATCTTCGGTGACAATCAAACCAATACGTCTTCCTTCCATTAGGCAGATAAAAAGACTTAGTATCTTCTATGCAAATTGGACATGCCAATTTACCATGGGTCGTCCATCCGGAAAGCATGCCGTATGCCGGAAAGTCGCTTATCGTCCACAGAAGCACGGCTTTTAGGTTAAAATTTTGATTCAAGGACACATCGTATGCTTCAATTCCAGTTGACCATATGTTGGGGTCAAAATCGGTCACGACGGAATCGATGTCCGAAAGTCCTCAGAAAAATCGAATCTCGGTCGAAACTTCAAAAGCCGAGAAAACGAACAGCCGAAATGGATCGCCCGGCGAGCTCGGCCACGACACGAGCCAGCTCGCCCGGCGTTTTTCCGTTTTTAGGCATTTTTCCGTTTTTAGGCATTTTTCCGACCTAAGGAGGAGTATATAAGGAGAACCTAGGACGAAGAGAAAGGGAGCATTCTCAGAGCAAACTTAATACTTAGAGCAATTTAGGCATTTTTCCGTTTTTACTATCGAGCTGCGACTCGACTAGGTTAGAACTTAGGTGGCTAGACTAGCGAACATACTGACAGCTCTCGTGGCCTAGGATCATACCTGTTGTTCACGCTCGAACGCGAATTCGGAAATAAGACATCTTTGTTCTCTTTTCGATCTTTTACGATTTATTACTTTCAAATCTTTCATATTGATTGTGTTGTGCATGGCCCAACAGATAACCGGGACCTTCAGGGAAGGCTAGGTTAACTTGGCTTTCCTCCGATTAACAAAACTCGACGGTGTGAATTTTGGTTCCCACAGTTTGGCGCTAGAAGGAGGGGGGGGGGTACGGATCTATCTCTCTCGCAACCACACACGCTCAGTCCGATATGACGACCAACGCTGACAAAGACCCGCAAACGCACGACGGGACTCCCGTTGATGCCAACGCTGATAAAAATCCAGCTGGAAACATATCAACGGTCACTGCCGACACCGCGATACTGGACCAGATGAAGGAAATGTTCGCCTCCGTTCAGAAAAACATGGACGAACAAGGAAAACCCGTGGCCTCTCTCGTAAAACAGGTGGAAACCTTAACAGCGAAGGCCAGGAGCAATGCCCCGCTCGGGCAATCGAGCTGCACACGCGGACAAGGCTTCCTCAGGCCAAAACCATGATGAAACGCTCCAGCCAGGTGCATAGCCAACTGCGGAGAACCTTCCACCTCCTACCGGGAGCAACGAAAGAGAATAAGAAAGAAATCGAACGCATCGACCTGGATATAAGCGACCAGTCCGATCACTCGGACGACTGTGCTGACATCCACCCAAGAAGAACGCGAAGCCAGTCCGCTCGGCAGGACGCGTCCTTCGAAAAACCCATGACCGAGGAGAAGAAGAAAACCTCTATTGGGTAGAACAGGAGGAGCTGGCCGAAAAGCAGGCCAGGATCCACCGCGGCCAACACAGACAAGCTCGCAAGGCTGCCAGAAATCCTGATGAGATCCACGATCTCCGCGGGTACATCGCGAAAACCACAGCGGAGGTGAAAGCGGTGAAATCACAAATCCACCACGCAACAAGCGCTGCACTCGAGATCGACAGATTTCTCGAGGAAGCACGCAAAACCCCGTTCACTGCACGGAGTACTGAGACCAACGTCTCGGACCCGGGGAAGATAAAAATTCCCATCTACGATGGCACCACCGACCCGAAAGCGCACCTGCAGTCTTTCCAGATCGCGATGGGGAGGTGCAAACTCAAGGAACGCGAACGAGACGCTGGATACTACCTCCTCTTTGTCGAAAACCTCAAAGGAGCCGCGCTCGAATGGTTTTCTCGCCTAAAACGAAATTCCATCGGAAGTTTCCGCCAACTTGCTTCAGAGTTTCTCAAGCAGTATTCCATGTTCATGGACAGAGAAACCTCGGACGTCGATCTCTGGAGCCTGTCTCAAACAGAAGACGAGCAACTTCGCGAGTTCATGAACAGATTCAAGCTAATAATGGCAAGAGTCACCGGGATCAGCGACAAAGTGGCGATCGATGCTCTGAAGAAAACTCTCTGGTACCAGTCGAAATTCCGGCAATGGGTATCCCTCAAAAAACCGAAAACGATTCAGGATGCTCTTCATAAGGCAACGGACTTCATCATAATGAAAGAGGAGATGAAAATCCTCTCCCAGAAGTACAACCCACAGAAGACGCCCACAAAAAAAGAAAAGCTCTCCAAACGACAAGTATGTCCACCACGAGGGAGAAGACGTCCAGGGCGAGCACAACTACACTATCAATTACGAACAAGGGAAGACCTCCGGAAACACCTGGTCCTGGAACCAGTATAAGGATAACTCCTACTGCGAGTTCCACCAGACCAAAGGCTAGCCGCAAAAATCCTCGCTGGCGACCTCTCGAAGGTCACTAGCATAAAAGACCTCATCCTGGATTCTGACCACCCTCCCAGGACTGATAAAGAGTCTCCCAAGAGGGACGCACGCGCAAACCAGTCTGTCGAGAAACGCGGAAGGAAGGCAGGATGACCTTGGAGACAATAGTACCCGCCGGAGGATAAACATGATCATTGGAGAATCACAATTCTACTGCGACTCTGTTACATCCATCAAGGCATACGGAAGAAAGGCGGAAACAAGTTCTAACTGGACGACTCGGTCCCTGACCGACAACGCTCCAAACGATACAATTGTTTTCGAGGAGGAGGAAACCGTCGGACTCGATAAACCTCACCGCGACTCGCTGGTCATCGACTTGGTGATTGGAGACCTCGAAATGGGAAGAATCCTCATCGACACAGGCAGCACGGTGTTGGGATCAAAAACGGTTACGACGGAATTACCACCTGAAAATCCTCGGAGATCGTATTTCCGAAAGAGATAGTAAAAAGGAAGATGTACTTTCGTAAAATATAACCAAACACGAAGTTTGGTTACGAAGAAGTATCCTTGATGATTCAAAACCAAACTAACCAAGCTAGACCGTTGCGTAA